>NC_135213.1:2463645-2568645 GCF_052324685.1 Brachyhypopomus gauderio
TACCCCACGCAAGAACCTCAGTGTTGTCCTAATACCCGACACAAGAACGTCAGTGTTGCCCTAATACCCCACACAAGAACCTCAGTGTTACCCTAATACCCCACGCAAGAACGTCAGTGTTGCCCTAATACCCCACGCAAGAACGTCAGTGTTGCCCTAATACCCCACACAAGAACCTCAGTGTTGCCCTAATACCCCACACAAGAACGTCAGTGTTGCCCTAATACCCCACACAAGAACGTCAGTGTTGCCCTAATACCCCACACAAGAACCTCAGTGTTGCCCTAATACCCCACACAAGAACCTCAGTGTTGCCCTAATACCTCACACAAGAACGTCAGTGTTGCCCTAAAACCCCACACAAGAACGTCAGTGTTGCCCTAAAACCCCACACAAGAACGTCAGTGTTGCCCTAAAACCCCACACAAGAACCTCAGTGTTGCCCTAATACCCCACACAAGAACCTCAGTGTTGCCCTAATACCCCACACAAGAACCTCAGTGTTGCCCTAATACCCCACACAAGAACGTCAGTGTTGCCCTAATACCCCACACAAGAACCTCAGTGTTGCCCTAATACCTCACACAAGAACGTCAGTGTTGCCCTAAAACCCCACACAAGAACGTCAGTGTTGCCCTAAAACCCCACACAAGAACCTCAGTGTTGCCCTAATACCTCACACAAGAACCTCAGTGTTACCCTAAAACCCCACACAAGAATCTGTGTTGCCCTAATACCCCACACAAGAACCTCAGTGTTGCCCTAATACCCCACACAAGAACCTCAGTGTTGCCCTAATACCTCACACAAGAACCTCAGTGTTGCCCTAATACCCCACACAAGAACCTCAGTGTTGCCCTAATACCTCACACAAGAACCTCAGTGTTGCCCTAATACCTCACACAAGAACCTCAGTGTTGCCCTAATACCTCACACAAGAACCTCAGTGTTGCCCTAATACCCCACGCAAGAACCTCAGTGTTTCCCTAATACCCCACGCAAGAACGTCAGTGTTGCCCTAATACCCCACGCAAGAACGTCAGTGTTGCCCTAATACCCCACGCAAGAACGTCAGTGTTGCCCTAATACCCCACACAAGAACGTCAGTGTTGCCCTAATACCCCACACAAGAACCTCAGTGTTGCCCTAATACCCCACACAAGAACGTCAGTGTTGCCCTAATACCCCACACAAGAACCTCAGTGTTGCCCTAATACCCCACACAAGAACCTCAGTGTTGCCCTAATACCTCACACAAGAACGTCAGTGTTGCCCTAAAACCCCACACAAGAATGTCAGTGTTGCCCTAAAACCCCACACAAGAACCTCAGTGTTGCCCTAATACCCCACACAAGAACCTCAGTGTTGTCCTAATACCCCACACAAGAACCTCAGTGTTGCCCTAATACCCCACACAAGAACCTCAGTGTTGCCCTAATACCCCACACATGAACCTCAGTGTTGCCCTAATACCTCACACAAGAACCTCAGTGTTACCCTAATACCCCACATAAGAACCTCAGTGTTGCCCTAAAACCCCACACAAGAACGTCAGTGTTGCCCTAAAACCTCACACAAGAACGTCAGTGTTGCCCTAATACCCCACACATGAACCTCAGTGTTGCCCTAATACCTCACACAAGAACCTCAGTGTTACCCTAATACCCCACACAAGAACCTCAGTGTTGCCCTAAAACCTCACACAAGAACGTCAGTGTTGCCCTAAAACCTCACACATGAACCTCAGTGTTGCCCTAATACCTCACACAAGAACCTCAGTGTTGCCCTAATACCTCACACAAGAACCTCAGTGTTGCCCCAATACCTCACACAAGAACCTCAGTGTTGCCCTAATACCTCACACAAGAACCTCAGTGTTACCCTAAAACCCCACACAAGAATCTGTGTTGCCCTAATACCCCACACAAGAACCTCAGTGTTGCCCTAATACCCCACACAAGAACCTCAGTGTTGCCCTAATACCTCACACAAGAACCTCAGTGTTGCCCTAATACCCCACACAAGAACCTCAGTTTTGCCCTAATACCTCACACAAGAACCTCAGTGTTGCCCTAATACCTCACGCAAGAACCTCAGTGTTGCCCTAATACCTCACACAAGAACCTCAGTGTTGCCCTAATACCCCACACAAGAACCTCAGTGTTTCCCTAATACCCCACACAAGAACGTCAGTGTTGCCCTAATACCCCACGCAAGAACGTCAGTGTTGCCCTAATACCCCACACAAGAACCTCAGTGTTGCCCTAATACCTCACACAAGAACCTCAGTGTTGCCCTAATACCTCACACAAGAACCTCAGTGTTTCCCTAATACCTCACACAAGAACCTCAGTGTTACGCTAATACCCCACACAAGAACCTCAGTGTTACCCTAAAACCCCACACAAGAATCTGTGTTGCCCTAATACCCCACACAAGAACCTCAGTGTTGCCCTAATACCCCACACAAGAACCTCAGTGTTGCCCTAATACCTCACACAAGAACCTCAGTGTTACGCTAATACCCCACACAAGAACCTCAGTGTTACGCTAATACCCCACACAAGAACCTCAGTGTTGCCCTAATACCCCACACAAGAACCTCAGTGTTGCCCTAATACCCCACACAAGAACCTCAGTGTTGCCCTAATACCTCACACAAGAACCTCAGTGTTGCCCTAATACCCCACACAAGAACTTCAGTGTTACCCTAAAACCCCACACAAGAACCTCAGTGTTACCCTAAAACCCCACACAAGAACCTCAGTGTTACCCTAAAACCCCACACAAGAATCTGTGTTGCCCTAATACCTCACACAAGAACTTCAGTGTTGCCCTAATACCTCACACAAGAACCTCAGTGTTTCCCTAATACCCCACACAAGAACCTCAGTGTTACCCTAAAACCCCACACAAGAACCTCAGTGTTACGCTAATACCCCACACAAGAACCTCAGTGTTACCCTAAAACCCCACACAAGAACATAAGTGTTGCCATAATACCCCACGCAAGAACCTCAGTGTTGCCCTAATACCCCACACAAGAACCTCAGTGTTGCCTTAATACCCCATGCAAGAACATCAGTGTTACACTAGTGTCTTAAATTGGAATGTCAGTGTTTAATCCCTTCTGTTCTAAATGGTTGCTCTCCAATGTTAAGATGCCCTTCTTGTCTTGTCAAAAAATCAGTCCACTGAAGAAACATTCTACACATTAATATTTCTGTTTTATTCTGAACAATATTTATGCATCTGTCAGTCTTTCTGTGTGAACGCGTGTTCTCTAATCTTCAGAGGGTTCTGCTCTTCCGGAATCTTGTCACGAAAGAGAAGGAGACACTGGGATTGGTGGAAACAAGCTCCGCCTCTCCACATGTCACTCACATAACCATCCGCCGCTCACGCATGCTGGAGGTGAGGGCACTCTCATCATTGTGTGTCTGTAAAATACAGCATGTTGCCTAAAGTATTCGCTCACCCAAATTATCTGAATCAGGTGTTCCAATCACTTCCATGGCCACAGGTGTATAAAATTAAGCTGCCAGGCATGCAGACTGTTATTACAAACCTTTGGGAAAAATTGGTTCACTCTCAGGTGCTCAGTGAATTCCAGCATGGAACTGTGATAGAATGCCACCTGTGCAAAAAATCCAGTAGTGAAATTTCCTCGCTCTTAAATAGCAACTCAGCCACAAAGTGGTAGGCCCTAAACTAACGGAGTGCGCATAGTGCGAAGAGGTTGCCAACTTTCTGCACTACAGACATGCAAACTTCATCTCTCAAGAACAGAGAGAGCTTTGTGGAATGGGTTTCCATGGTCAAGCAGCTGCATCCAAGCCATACATCACCAAGTGCAATGCAAAGCGTCGGATGCAGTGGTGTAACGCACGCCACCACTGGACTCTAGAGCAGTGGAGGAGCATTCTCTGGAGTGACGAATCGGCTTCTCCATATGGCAACCTGATGAGTCTGGGTTTGGCAGTTGCCAGGAGGACAGTACTTGTCTGACGGCATTGTGCTAAGTATGAAAGTTCCTCTTTCAACATGACTGTGCACCAGTGCACAAAGCAAGGTCCATAAATACATGGAGTCTGGTGTGAATAAACTTCGCTGGCCTGAGTCCTGACCTCAACCTGATAGAACACCTTTGGGATGAATTAGAGCAGAGACTGAGAGCAAGACCTTCTCGTCCAACATCATTATGTGACCTCACAATTGCGTTTCTGTAAGAATGGTCAGAAATCCCCATAAACACACTCCTAAACCTTGTGGACAGCCTTCCCAGAAGAGTTGAAGCTGTTCTAGCTGCAAAGGATGGACCAATGTCATATTGAACCCTATGAATTAATGGGATGTCACTTAAGCTCATATGTGAGTCAAGGAAGGTGAGTGAATACTTCTGGCAATGTAGTGTATGTAGGAAATGTAGGTACAGGAAATGTATTAATTTTCCTGTTTACTCTGGGCTGTTAGTTATTAGCAGTAATATTGTTAATTTTTCACCTTGTTTGGTCAGTACATCAGTTTTTTTCTTTCTTTTTTTCTTTCTTTCTTTTTCTCCGTCCGTCCCACCTCTTCAGGACGGTTATGACCAGCTGCGCAGGTTGCCTGTGAACTCCATGAAGGGGGTGATCCGGGTGAAGTTTGTCAACGACCTGGGGGTGGACGAGGCCGGGATCGATCAGGATGGAGTGTTTAAGGAGTTTCTGGAGGAGATCATCAAGAAGGTCTTCAACCCAGCACTCAACCTGTTCAAGGTGCTTGTCACCAACATCTTCAAATGTCACTCATATTAACATTCATCAGGTTGAAAAAAAAACACAGGATTTTAAACAATGGCGAACAAAGCTTTTCAGTCAAGTAACGTTTTTTTTGCCCAATCAAATATCAGTTAGAACTGATGAAGCACCTGTGAAGTGAATGAGCTGTGATCCCCACCCCCAGACGACGAGCGGCACGGAGCGGCTGTACCCGTCTCCTACCTCCAGCATCCACGAGAACCACCTGCAGCTGTTTGAGTTTGTGGGGAAGATGCTGGGCAAGGCGCTGTACGAGGGCATCGTGGTGGACGTGCCCTTCGCCCCCTTCTTCCTGGGCCAGGTGCTGGGACACCACCACAGCAGCTTCTACAGCTCCATCGACGAGCTGCCCTCGCTCGACGCCGAGTTCTACAAGAACCTCACCTCCATAAAGGTCAGCTGCTCCCAGAGATCTGTGGGTGGGTGGGTGGAGGTGTGTTTGTGTTCATGTGTGAGTGTTATCGTAATAGTCATAGTCAATTTATGAGAAATAAATAAAATAGTATGTCTGACAGTATGACCATGTAGGTGTCAGATGTAAGGAAAACACTTTTGACTCGACCTGCTATCGTGCATTTCAACAGAAAAATAAAACTAAAAAATAGCAACATCTAAACCTACACTAATGTCTTTAAAGTTGCTGTACTGTTAGAAAAACTAATTAATTGTTAAGTGTTGGACAGCTAACTGCTAAATGAAGATCGATATAGCTCAAGAAATAAACAAGCACTAGTCTCCACTGCCCGATAGAACACACACACACACACACAGACACATACAGGATGCACGCACACATACACATAGAGGACACACACACACACACACACACACACACACACACACACACACACATACAGGATGCACGCACACATACACATAGAGGACACACACACACACACAGGGTGCACATCCCCCACGTAGCTGCATGACTTGGTTACACAGCAGGGTTAGGGTAAGAGCACCTCAGTCTCCTCTTTCTTTCATTCTCAGTCTTGAGTTTGTATTCTTCTTTTTATGTAACCATTACCCTGCATCAGCGCAGAACTGGCTTAGATGGAAATGGTTTAATGTCACAACACGCATTTATTTGTGAATTGTTTTTAAATATGCTTCACCTATTGCTATAAACATATGTGCGTCCACGTGTATGTGTGTACGTGTACACGTGCATGTGTGTTTTTTAGCGTTATGATGGAGATGTCGGTGACTTGGGCCTGACTCTGTCATACGACGAGGACGTCATGGGGCAGGTAAAGAAGTCTAATCTCTTCCTCACAGCTCCCCCTCACCCCTACTTCCCATATTTTAATCCCTCCCCTCTCTCTCCTCCCACAGTTAGTGTGTCATGAGCTGATCCCAGGGGGAAAGACAATGTCCGTCACTAATGAGAACAAGTGAGTGCTTCCCTAAAACCACTCACAAAGGCCAAACAGTACAATAGTGTGTCTCACGTGTCTGACACACGAGTGTGTCTCACGTGTCTGACACACGAGTGTGCCTCACGTGTCTGACACACGAGTGTGCCTCACGTGTCTGACACACGAGTGTGCCTCACGTGTCTGACACACGAGTGTGCCTCACGTGTCTGGCACGTGATTGTGTCTACACACAAGTTTGTCTTGTTTTCGAACATGAGGATGTCAACACAAGGGGGTCTAAAATGTCCTCATGGGAAATGTAATGTTGCAATAGAACAGAATGGACAGGGCTCAGAGTGACGTAGAGTGAGCTGGCTGAGGGTGATTCATCACAACCCCGGCTGTGTGGGTGGAGATTAAACGTTACACTCAAGAGTCAGCACAGTCAGGCTTAGGACTCAGAATAGGCCTTGAGAAAGAAGACTGTAGGATGTGTCAAAGGATCAAAGAAAGTAAGAAAGTAAGCAGATCTTGGTGTGATATGATGGAAGCACACCTTAGTATGATATGACTGAAGCAGTCTGATATGACTGAAGCAGACCTTAGTCTTATGTACCCTGTGGTGAATGTGTTGCAGGATCAGCTACATCCACCTGATGGCGCACTTCCGGATGCACACGCAGATCAAGGAGCAGACGGCGGCCTTCATCCGGGGCTTCCGCGGCATCATCAACCCCGAGTGGCTGCACATGTTCTCCACCCCCGAGGTGCAGAGGCTCATCTCCGGAGACAACGCCGAGATCGACCTCGACGACCTCAAGTGCGTCTCGCTCAGTCTCACTCTCGGCTCAGACACTCCAGTGTACGCTGTGTGTTAGCATGAAACCTAAACAGCACTGGTTTGTGTGTGTGTGTGTGTGTGTGTGTGTGTGTGTGTGTGTGTGTGTGCGCGCGCGTGTGTGCGTGCGTGCGTACGTACGTGTACTTACATCAGGAAGCACACGGTGTACTATGGTGGCTTTCACAGCAGTCACAGGGTGATCATCTGGCTGTGGGACATCTTGTCCAGTGACTTCACCCCGGAAGAGAGGGCAATGTTTCTTAAGGTGACACTCCCTACATGACATTTACATTTATGGCATTTAGCAGACCATTTTATCCAGAGCGACTTACAAAGTGCTTTGCATCTGATCACAGAATTCATCCTAGGTAATAGTACAGATAGGCCAGAATTCAAGATACCCATGAGTCAGACTACTACTAAACTACAGGAATCAATGTCTTTACCTAGTGTTTTGCAAGTTAAATGTTTACTAAGAAGCACAAATAACCATAGACAGACATACAATTTAAGAACAACGGCAAGTGCTATCTGCTGAGTTAGTGCTCTTTTAAGAACTCAACAAACAGGTGAGTCTTCAGTCTACACTTGAAGATAGCAATAGACTCTGCAGTCCGAGCAGCTAATGGAAGATCGTTCCACCATCTTGGAGCTAGGACAGAGAATTGTCTGGAGCTTTGTCGTACATGAGACTTTAAGTGTGGAGTTTCGAGTCAAGCCAAGCTTGAGATTCTGAGTGCTCGCTGTACGGATCGGCTTTTGACCATGGACATCATGTAGGGATGGGCTAGTCTGTTTTTGGCTTTGTAATGTGTGCCACCACTGGAAGCCAGTGAAGAGAGCGTAGGAGAGGAGTTACATGTGAGAACTTGGGGAGATTGAAGACCATTCGTGCTGCAGCATTCTGAATTAGTTGTAGCGGTCTGATTACCAATAGAGGAAGACCTGCAAGTAGGGAATTGCAGTAGTCCAGCTTTGAGAAGACTAGAGACTGCACAAGCACTTGAGTAGCTTCCTGTGAAAGAAAGGGGTGTATTCTCCATATGTTGCAGAGGAGGAATCTGCAGGATGTGGTCAGATTTGAAACGTGTTGAGTAGGACAACTGGTTGTCCAATGTTACACCCAGGCTTCAAGCAGTTTCTGATGGTGTTAACAAGGTGTTCTCAAAGGAAATGTGAGGTCGTTGTGTGGATTTGTAGTTCCTGTAATGTACAAAAGCTCAGTTTTGCTAGGGTTGAGCTTCAAGTGATGAGCAGTCATCCATGAAGCAATATCTGCCAAGCATGCTAAGATACGCCCAGAAACCTGGGTGTCAGAATGAGGGAAGGAAAGAATTAGCTGGGTGTCATCAGCATAGCAATGATAAGAGAAATCATAAGACAAAATAATGTCACCAAGTATACCAGTATATAGAGAAAAGAAGAGGGCCTAGGACTGAGCCTTGGGGGACTCCAGTGGAGAGTTTATATGGATTGGATGTGGATCCTCTGCATGTTACCTGATAGGAACGGTCTTCTAGATATGACTGGAGCCATTTCCAAGCACAGCCAGTCACACCGAGGCTAGAAAGTACAGAGAGGTGGATGTTGTGGTTGACCGTGTCCATGTCAAAGGCTGCAGAAAGATCTAGAAGAATTAAAACTGATGATAGCTTGTTAGCCTTGGCAGCATGGAGCTTCTCGGTCACTGCTTTGAGGACCGTTTCTGTTGAGTGTGCCCGTTTGAAGCCAGACAGCATGGTTCTGGGTGAGGAAAAGAGATAATTGGTCATAGACTGCTCGTTCTAGAGTTTTTGATAGAAAAGTAAGAAGTGATACCGGTCTGTAGTTGTTCGTGTCAGAGGTGTCAAGTGTTGGTGTCAGGCTTTTTTCAAGATTGGTACCACCCTTGCCATCTTGAACACGGTAGGTACATGACCCAAAACTAAGGAGTTGTTGATGATTGCTGAGATGAATGGAAGGAGATCTCCTGACATATTCTGGAAAATAGTAGAAGGAATTGGATCCAGCGCGCACATAGTAGGATTACTGGAAGTCAGAAGTTGATGTAAGTTGAGGAAAGAGAGTAGAAAGAAGCCAAGGAGTTAAGTGTTGGGTTAGAGATACTAGTAGGAAGGTTGGGTTGGTATGAGCTGAGGTCTGAATCTAGGCAACTTCTCTTCCACCTCTGCAGTTCTTAGATCTCTCCTGTGGCTGCGTAGCACTTCAGTTAGCCAGGGGGTGGATGGGACAGATCTCTTAAGCCTGGTGGAGGACACAGAAGATTTATTGATGAAGAGATCATAGAGAGGAAAGTATTGGTAATTGTGTCCAATGAGAGAGCAGACAGACAGTTCTGGTGAGGAAGGGAGGACAAAATAGTAGTAGTAAGGGTTGAGGGATTGATGGAGCGCAAACTTGGGTGAAAGTAAGAAGAATGTACAGGGGAAGTGCGAGTGGAAATGGCAGGGAGGGGGAAAGAAAAGGATAGAAGGTGATGATGGTCTGACAGGTGAAGTGGGGTAACTGTGATGTTCCGGTGGCTTGTGTAAAGACCAGGTCCAGAATGTTGCCTGGTCTATGAGTCAGAGGGGACAGGTTGATGACAAGGTCAAATGATGACAGCAATGGAAGAATGCAAGATGAATGTAGTTTGTTGGATGGAAGGTTGAAGTAACCAAGGAGAATGAGCGGGTTTGCTTCAATGGTGAATTGACTGATGAGGGTATCAAGTTCATCAATGAAGTTCTCAAGGGAACTTGGAGGGCGATAAACCACAATGATGTGAAGATTAGTGAGGTAATCTTCCATGCTATCACAGTGATAGCATGGAACTCAAAGGAAGAAATTGAAAGAGCTGAGAAGGAGAGTTGGGTGAAACGCCACTTAATGTGAATTATGTCATTCACACGCCACAATGATGTGAAGATTAGTGGGGTAGGATACAGTGATAGCATGGAACTCAAAGGAAGAAATTGAAAGAGCTGAGAAGGAGAGTTGGGTGAAACGCCACTCTGGTGATAACAGTAGACCTGTGCCACCTCCCCTTCCAAGGCGCTGTAGGGAATAAGTGAATGAGAAGGCAGAGGACGGAGCAGCCGAAGTTGCAGAGTTCTCTGCAGTGATCCAGGTTTCGGTCAGGGCCAGGAAGTGTAGTGAATGGAGGGATTCAAGAGCTGAGATGAAGTTAGCCTTCTGGACAGCAGATTGGCAATTCTAGAGTCCTCCATGACACTCTCAGACACTCTGTACACTAGGGATGTGGAGATTCATCGATTCACATCGGTGAATCGGTACACATGTCTGCGATGCGACTGCATCGGTAGATTCAACGTGCATCGAGTTTAATTTGCGGGCGAATTCACGATGCATCGCCTTCAGTGAGGCGGTCACGCAATCTGCAAACAATGCCGTGGGGCTAAATACGTTAGTAGCACAACGAACCTGGCGACACGCATGAAAAGACGGCACGGTGTGGACATCTCTGCGGCCGCTACCCCCCCCCGTAACCCCCCCGCTCAACAACTTACGTTCGTGAGTGTGTCGCATCGCATCGCATTTGTGTCGCATCGCATCGCATCGACAAGGGGTTTCAGAGTATTGCAGTTATATCGCATCGTTGGCAGTGTATCGAGATGTGTATCGAATCTAGCTTAGTGGTGACGATATACATCCCTACTGTACACAGGTTCAGGTCCACGTTCAGTGTGACAGTAGATGCCTGTAGAGTTGGCGTGTAGAATTTAATGTTTGAACCCCAGGTGCAGTTCTGCACCCTGAGTCAGTGTCAGGGAGATGGAGGGAAGTGCTCGTTGAAGTGTATCTGTGGTAATTGATGTATTTGTGGTTTTGGTGTTGAAGTATCTGTGCTAGCTGATGTGTTTGTGGTTCTAGTGTTGGTTGATGTATCTGTATCTGTGGTAGCTGATGTGTTTGTGGTTCTGGTGTTAGTTTGTCACCAGCTGTTCCAGACCCCCACTGCTGGGCTTTGCCTACCTCAAACCCCCCTTCTCCATCCGCTGTGTGGAGGTGTCTGACGACCAGGTCAGATCAGCTACGCGTGAATGATTATTATTATCATTATCATTACAATTATCATTGCTCTTAGTTGTAGTGGTAGTAGTAAAAGTCGTGTGTGTGTGTGTGTGTGTGTGTGTGTGTGTAGGACACGGGTGACACTCTGGGCAGTGTCCTGCGGGGCTTCTTCACCATCCGTAAGAAGGAGCCGGGCGGCCGTCTGCCCACGTCCTCCACCTGCTTCAACCTGCTCAAACTGCCCAACTACAGCAAGAAGAGCATCCTCAGAGACAAGCTCCGCTACGCCATCAGCATGAACACGGGCTTCGAGCTCTCCTAACACACACACCCCGACACACACACACCGACACACACTACTACAGAGGAATCGCCCAGTGTGCATGGACTGAATGAACTGTTAATTGTTTTAAGCCACTGGGAGACACCTCCTACATCGCCCTACGTCTACATCGCCCCTTGTTGGTCTGCATCACTCTGGAAGAGACCTGGTCATCATCCCATCAGCATCTGATGCCAGAGAATCTCCACCAGCCTTACGCCCTTCAGCCAGTCTTCACCTACACCTACACCACTCCTCCAGGCAGGAAGTACATCCACCAACACCATCAGACCACTGTCCCGCACACCATCAGACCACTGTCCTGAAGAAGCTTATAAAATGACTCTGTCCCGCTATACTCCTGTTTTAATAAAAATGCACCTCACTAACATTACTAACAAACTCCATGTGATGATTGGGACGGATCCCCTGTAGGAGTCTTTCTCAGGGCAACAGCTGGAGGCATTGTGATGTCCGTCTGTCTCTTTCTGCTATAGGAAGCAATACAGACCCAGTGCAAGCCATGCAACACACAACACACAGGAAACATCACATAGGAAACGGGGGGTCTCCACTCCTGCCCGGAGGACATTTAACAAATGATTGCAAGTTTGGAAGAAAACTTCCAGCAGACGTTGTTGGAATAACTCTGCTTGTGGTTTGATGTTGTGGTCCAGTGGAAGAGTTTGAAGAACAAAGCGTGCTGCCTTATGCCGTTTCTCTGTCACTTAAGACAGTTTAAACCTGAACACTTAATGGATTTGTTTGTTACCAGGGAGAACAAATAAACTGACCCATGTTTAGGGAATTGGGTGATTTGAACAGGTCTATAAGACTTATTTTTAATATAATTCCCCACAGTCTTAGGCAGAAGTCTTATGCACTAAATATTTCCAGTGAAGTGTTGCATAACCATCCAAACAGGAGCCAACCCTGTTCACCAAATAACCAGATTTGTGTGTGAGAAGATACACTGTTTTGATTCACTTGGTAAAGGGAGTTATATCTGTACCATGGCTGAAAGCATGATGATTACATCATCTTACATTTACATTTCACAGATTTAAACACAGTCATAAATGAACAAAAAATATGTCATATGCAGCACAGGAAGTGGTTTAGTGTTATTTAGTGTTATAGAGAAGGGTAGTGAGTGCTGTAAATGTCTTTATACAACCGCAGGTTTCCTCTTTAATTTTTTTCTTGGGCTGTTTCTTTTTTTTTTTTGCTTTTCTGCCTCCACATTTACTTTTATGGTTATGTTCCTGGAGTGAGGTGTGTGTGTGTGTGTGTACTGTACTAAACTGCACTGCATGGTTGAGGCTTTGCTAATGACCGATGCCCTGACCTGACTCCCCATTCCGAATCCACTCCTGCTTTCACAGCTGGTCCCTAGGTGAAGGGAGAGGGTGAAGTTCTCCAGCATTGGAGGACTGTGAAAGGAGGTGCCACTGCTATGAAGTTCATCAGGTTCCTCTGTGGAAAGGCAGAACCTTTGGATAAACGATTGTCCAATACCATAGCGCCATCATCAGCTGATGTTTCTCATCCACATATTAATGATCTTCTGTGCTGCAGTGGTCTCAGAACCTGTGTAAAAAACGAAAAAAACAACTCACACTGCTCTGTGTTGGTATGTTACAACGGAAACAAGCCATACAAAGGAGATCTCTCCAGTCTCAAACCAGCTACTCGCTTATTCAGAGCCGATCTGCGGAGAATGCTGAAAGAGCCTGGAGAAGGAGCAAGGTTTTGGTTCTGCTGGTGGTTTTGGGTGTGGTCTCCCAGGACAAAGGACATGTTGGATTTTGGAATGGGCCAGTATCTCCTCTATGATGTCACTGGACAATTCAAACCTGTGATCTTATGAGCTGTAACATGATTGGATAATTAGGGCTTTCTCCTCTCTCTACCCATCCTATGTTACTTGTTTTTTGAACACAGTCAAGATTTTTAAACATGGCCCTTTTACTGATTAATTAGCTTGATAAAGGCCTGATGTGAGTTGTAGTTGTTTTTGAAGGTCAGGTGAAGACCACTAAGTTATTGTTTAGTTGAGGTGGTGCATGTGAACCATCCCATCCTATCCCTGTCCGTCTGCGGTGGGGTTTAGGACCATAATCCTGTGTCCTGCTGCAGTTCCATCCTATATCTCTACTTGAGTTTGGTCCATATACAAAATCCAATTTTTAGTGCATGGTGTACAGTTTGTCCTTAGAAATCATGAGAAGTATCAACATCCTTTACTTAACAATCAGAGCTGTCGGGAGTGGCCAGTTGGTCTACTCCATAGGCTCGTTGACCTAGTCCAGGACGTTCCTCCTCCTTATAGTGTGTTCCTCTTCTACTACACCTGATGCAGTCCATTGAGGACTTGATGTTGATTGGTTGATGAGCTGAAAGAGGTGTGGTGGATGCAGGAGAGCACCAGTCACAGCAGCAGAAGTGAGTGGAGGAGGGTCTGTGTGGGTCTGGGAGCAGATGCTTTCATCTTGGTGGTGTTAAATGTGTCAGGTCATTTCACACATCTTGCCTCCATACACCTCTGCTGTTTAGATTTAAATGTGTCTGCCTGTCATCCCCCAGTGAGCATGTCTGTCTGCCTGGATTCCTCGCTAAATAGATGTCATAATCATTGTGTGTGATCAAGAGGAGAATGATGCTGTTTCTAAAGTGAAACCAAATGCGTTGGACTGTGGCCCCTGCTGTGAGATCATATCCATGCCGACCTGGCACAGGCCTGGGGCTCATCCAGTTGTCCCAGCGGTCGGGAATACAGACACATGCATCATCTGAACATTAAATGCAAAGTTCTTTTAAAAAAAATGATTGACAAGTTCCGCTCACATGCAAAGTTTGAGTGATGAGGTCACTCCTCAGAATTTAGTGATGTCATAGTATCTTTGCTACAATTTCCTCTTGAAGTGAAAATTCCAGGAAGAAACTTTTTGATATCCTGTGATTGAACAAGAAGTGATTAACTTGGTTGCACTACATGAACTGCAGGTCAAAGTTGAAAAAAAGTCATTGTAAACTTACATGTATGTATAGTAATATTTCCACTGTAAAATGTAAACATGTCAAACAAATCAATCATGTAAACATTGGAATATTATAAAGTCTTTACTAAACAACCAAAGTGCATATGTATTTTATACATTTATTAGAAATATGATATTTTGTGTGGGTGTGTGTGTGAATATTGTGTTACTTGGTGAAATATTTAATACTTGAGTCTTCAGTTCTAACAAGGTCATTCGGGTCACTACCTTATCACCATCATTCCACTCACTTCAGTCACAAAAACTATGTAACGTGCTCCTGCAAAATGTCAATCCCTTTACTAAAGCAGACCCGAACTGTGGCACAAATGCAAAGAGACGAACTCAGAAAGCTGCTACAAACACCTTCTAAGGTCGGGGCAGGGCGTGGTTTCCTTTCCCCCCCTGGCATACCCGATCAAATATGCAATCACCAGAATTGTCCCCTCACTCACTTTTTTCCTTCACAAACTGAATTCCAAAAAAGTTGGGACACTAAACAAATTGTGAATAAAAACTGAATGCAATGATATGGAGATGGCAAATGTCAATATTTTATTCGTAATAGAACATAGCTGACAGATCAAAAGTGAGGAAATGAGGTCACATGTACAAACAAATTCACAACTGTCACATGATTGCATCCAGGAAGTGTCCTGTGTATCACTTAGGGATAGTATGAGTTAAAATGAAGGATGAATTTATATAACACACCGACCATTTAAAGTGATTGTAACACATTTGTCACCATGGTATCTTATGGGTTAATCTGAGTAAATGTAATATTTTAAAGGAAAAATATGTTGATTCAAAATTTCATAGTGTCAATAAATCCCAACAAAGTTGGGACAAGTAGCAATAAGTGGCTGGAAAAAGGAAATTGAGTATATAACAAAGCTGGAAGACCAAGTAACAATAATTAGTAGGGGTGTATTCAACTAAGGATTTTCATAGTCGAATCGGATTCGTCAGCTTTTCTAGTCGACTAATAGTCGAATCGGGTTTATTTTTATTTATTTTTATTTAGAACACCTTAAACGGGATCCCGTTCTCATTCAGGACTTTTTTCCTCTTCAAAGTAAAAACCTAAAACACTCAGATAAATGAATAAACACGGTAGGTTGGCTTTATTCAGCTTTTATTTATTTAGTTATTAATTTTTTTATGAAACGTTAGAGAACATTAACCGTCAGTGCACATTGCGCATATCGAACTGTCAGACAGGCACTGTGCAAAATGTCAAAAATATTTTAAATAAAATATGCCTGCCTGAAAATATTTTTAAAAATGCCACAGCAAAAAAATACAAGGTAACGGGGTTTAAAAGCAAACAACAACAAAAAATGTTTATAGGCCTACTTGCCGAGACGCACCACGATGAGATGAGACGACATGACTGAAACGACAAACGTTTTTTTTCGCCTCGCGTTATAAATGGTATGTACGGCGACGTAGAGCTGCCAGCCATATAAATATAATTTGACTCAGTAACATGTAATAGGGGTGGGCGATACTCGGAATTTTGGTATCGATACGATACCGATACGATACTGGTTAGTATTGCTGATACCGATACTGATACTTCCAAACCGTTGGGGGGGGGGGGGCGGCGATACTTTTTACTTGAAATTATAATCCATTAATATAATAATTTATATTAAATTATATATATTTTTGCTGATGCTGGTCCAGCGTGTTGCGTGCCAGTGATTATGCCTCGTGCCAATGGTGGCACGTGTGCCATAGGTTGCCGACCCCTGCTGTAGACGGTCAACCAGTTTCAGCTGTGGAAAATTCAATTAAAACAGGCGAATACACCACAATTAAGCCAACTACAGGAAAGTCTGATGTATGGAAGTCATATTCCATTGTAATTAATGGAGAGGGAAATCGGCTTGTTGTGATTGATATCAGAAAGTGTTGGTGTACGTCACCTGACGGCATTTGTTTGGACTGTGGTAAGAAATGGGACAGTGCAATCCATCGCTATATTGCTGTTTTAATAAATACATAAGAAAATTTCAAGTACTAAATCTAATTAATTCAATTCATATTAGGATTGTGGGCAGGGGCGACAGAAATGTGTATGTGGCGGGCGGGTGCGGGATTAAAACAAGCAAATTTTTGGCCGGTGTGGGCGGGAGCGGTACTAAAACAAGCAGGTGCGGGCAGGAGCGGGATTAAAACAAGCGATTTTTTGGCGAGAGCGGGATTAAAACAAGCGGGAGCGGGATTAAAAAAGCAGTCCCACGCAGACCTCTAAACTGCAGCAAAAGAATCAATATTTTCACTGTGGTATCGATCAGATACCGATCCTCACCTTTGTATCGATACTATCGATATAAATATCGATCCGCCCACCCCTACCATGTAATAACGTGAAAGGTTTCATGTTATAACGTGATATTTATTACGTTCTAACGTGATATCTATCACATTATTTCGTGATACAAAACTAACGTTATTTCATGATATATTTTCACGTTATATCGTGAAATTATCACGTTATTTCGTGATAAGAAATTATGTTATTCCGAGATATGAATCTATCACGTTATTTCATAATATGAAATTATCACGTTATTTCGAATTATGAAATTATCATGCTATTTTGTGATATTTTAACGTTATAACGTGAAAACATCAATATGGTTTTACTTTGATACACGGCCAAGCAAGCGCGCTTCCATTTCATTGAGGATGGCTGGATTCTCCACTCTCGAAATTTCTTCGAGGTCGAGGTGTTCCAGAGGACTGTCTCCTTCGAATCATGTAAGTGTATTTTACTGTTTATGTCCTCAATTGGTAGTTTGCCATATAACTGCTGAATATGGCTGCTAGGTGCATAGCGAGTAATTGGCAGTGGCAGTGAACAACTCTGCTGAAATTCGGCAACTATGTGGCCTTAAGCTCTGACAAATGTCTGTGTTTCTCGATTTTCATGGATAAAGACCAATATTGTTGACGGCATGCACCCCAGTCTTAAATCGCAACCATAAGCAAATCAGAAAAATGGGGCTTAGTTGCTAGCTATTTGGCTTCTCCAGTAAAGGGGAGAGATCTGCTCCAAATCGCTGCTCTGTTTGGACTTTTGACACTTTACCCGGGAACTTTGGTAAAACGCTCTCTCTTACAAACCTCAAAATATGGCACAACACTTCGGGCACAACATTACCTCTACACATGAACCTGAGTATGCCCAATATATAGTTTTGTAAAATCAGAAACTAAATGAGGGGAAACTAGGACATTGCACAGTTTTAAAATTGCAGTTGTAGTATCACTGCATATACCGCTGTAGCCTACATATCTTTAGGCCTATTAGTGCTGTAAGTGCATTGTTTTGGATAAATTAGAACTGCTACAAGAATACTGCACTTTAATGCAGAATGCAATACAAGCAAGCAAACATTGCAGTTCAGTCCTGGTTGTCACGCTACGGTCCCCGAACCCTTCCTTTGGGGCATGTGTTAACGTTGTCTGCGTCTAGTCACAGAACGACGAGCCGTCTGAGACACCCCAAGTATGCCAGGCTACGCCACCCGGTCAAAGAGGGGCCAGCGCCCCAGCAAGCGACGTCATACTCCTGCCCAACACCGCGCGGCCACCATAACTCGCGAACTTATGGAGTAGGACCCTTTATGCAGCATCATGCTGCTTCGGGCTCGGGAGGCCAGCACTGTGGAAATGGAGGAGTATTTCCGCCAGACCGCGGTGCGGATGTGGAGGGAGCGACACCCCTCTCCCACCAGAGACCTCTCGCCCCTGAGGGTAGGCTCCCTCGAACTCTGCTCCACAGAGAAGACCCCTGAGAGCGAGTTCGAGGGGGAGGAATCAGAGGGCGAGGAGGAAGAGGAAGATCAGGCTCTCTCGGTTTGTTCCGCCTCCACCGTGGATTACGGCGAGGAGGAGGACTACCCTCCGTCCCTTTGCTACGCCCCCACAGTGGATTATGGTGGGGGAGAGGGGAACGAGGAGGACTACCCACCGTCCGAGTGCTCCGCACCTGCCGTGGGCTACGGTGAGGAAGTGGAGGAGGAAGACGACGATTACCCTCCGTTCGAGTGCTCCGCACCTGTCGTGGGCTACGGTGAGGAGGAGGAGGAAGACGACGATTACCCTCCGTTTGAGTGCTCTGCACCTGCCGTGGGCTACGATGAGGAGGTGGAGGAGTTCGAGTCGGAGGAGGAAGGCAGTCCACCTCCCTCTGAGTGTTCCGCTGGGACTGTAAAGGGGAGGTGGACACCAGAGACGGTCCCATCCTCCGGACACCAGAGACGGTCCCATCCTCTTCGCTCCGGAGGAGAGAAGATGGACTGCTCCCGGGGGAGCAGTCCATGGAGTGGGACCAAGGAGAAGAGGAGGAGGAGATAGAGACCGCAGGGGATCTCCCAGGTGGTCCGCTCGGGGCGTCTGCCGGCTGCGCTGCACCCGGCGCCTACGCCGGTCGCGCTGCACCCAGCGGAGGGTCCGCAGCGAGGACCGGAGGAGGACCGTCCGCTGCAGCACAGGCAGCTCCCGATCTCTCTCCCCTTATCACCCTACTCCTGGCGCGTAGTCTGGTGCCTGTTTCGTGTGTGTGCATGCCAGTGTTTGTAAGTCTGCCCGTATGTCTACCAAATCCCTTTTTCCCATTTGTTCCTTTGTGTGTGGGTGTTCCTGTGTGTATGTTCGTAAACGTGCCATTAAATGTGTCTAACGTGTTTTCCCCCGTCTTCCCAGGGAGGGTGTTCTAGACTGAGCGTGGCGGACTCTCCACCGAGGGCGGTCATCTCCCAGACGCAGGACTGGGCGCTTCGGATCTGCCCATCGACGTGGGTTCGGGGCACTCGGTCCTGTTGGCACCCCGGGATGGGTAGTGCCCTTGGTGGGGGCTTCTGTCACGCTACGGTCCCCGAACCCTTCCTTTGGGGCATGTGTTAACGTTGTCTGCGTCTATTCATCTGCGTCAATGTATCTCCGTGGGTGCGGGTGCGTCTTGTCATTATCCGTCTCACCTGTGGCTCGTCTCGTCATCACGTGGGGTTGATGTGGTCTGTCTATTTAATGTGCGTTCGCGCAGTGTCTTGTGCTCGTCATTGTCTTTAGTCTGCATGTTGTGTGCTTTGTGTTTGTTCTTCGTGCGCTATTGCGCAATATACGTCAAATAAAACGTGTCGTTCGGACCAGAGACCTGGACTCGTGTCTCATCCTTTCTCCAGCGCCCCAGCGTCACACTGGAGAAAAAGACTGAATCTACATTCATCAATGAAGTAGAACAGACTTTGAAGGTGAAGGTAGATGAATGTAGATTTTGAATATGTGATACAATGGGGTTTAAGGATCAATACAAGGAACCATTACTATTGCAATTTGTTTTTGTTGCACCTTTTTTTAGCTTGATTGACTGGACTATTAGTGATCTGAGTTTAGTTGTCTCATTTTAGGCTATATGGGCTATAGTGAGAAGTTGATGATACTTGATTGTGTTTGTCTTAATTAATTTAGTTACTTTGTGCATTGTTTACTTATTATAAGCACGTAGTCTCAGTTCATGAACATAATGGTATCATACTATGCCCCTTCTTTGATTCCTTTGTGTGTACATACTGTATGTTATGTAGTCTTGTTCTTGAGTTGTAATTATTATTATTATGTCTTGACAGATTGATGCCACAGTCCTTGATTATATGGACGACAACACATCCCAACTTATGGAGACAGGATTGCAGCAAGACGCTTCTGTTTGCAACACAGTGCCACAGCCAGAACAAAAGAATCTGCAAAACATTCGATGCTGGAAAAACTGAAGAAAAAAATGGGCATTACTGTGAGTGATGATGAGAACAATAACCAGGAGACATCTACCAAAAGACAGAAGAGACATTATGCAAAATGCAACACATATGCAGAAAAAAAGACAAGAAAAGTGGAGTTGGGATGGATTCACGAAGGCAAGCAAGTCAGAAAACGCAAAGGAGGAGGGACAAGGACCCTTGATGTGCCCAAAGAATCAAAGAAGGCGGATATACTGCAGTATGCCAAGGATATTTTCTTCCCAAATGGAAAAAATAAGCTAGGAAAGTTTGACACATTTAGCTATGACATAGTAGATTATCAGGAAGAAGCTATTTTTGATGACGCTATTACAATTGGGGAACTCTACAGCGTACTAAGAATGGGAGTGTTGAGATTCTACCTGTGCACAAAGGTTCCAAAAGATGAGGATGAGGATGCTGAAGAATGTGTCGCAGAAGAATCAACAATTAACCAACAAATACAGAATGGCATGCATGAAGAGGAAGAGCAGCCTCTTCAAACTGTCGATACAGAACCATTTCTAGACACATCTGAGGTGATGATTGGCCCTTTTCTTGGAGAACCCATGGCTGGCCAACTGGATGACACGTTGTTATATCAACCTGACCTGCAGGTCAATGAGGACAATGCCATCATATCAGTCCTATTCCCCAGTGCAAGCTCAGCACTCATCATTCCAGACACAGCAAGTGACAACTCATCCAACATGTCTCACTCCACAAGTGCAGCAAACATTGCTCCAGAGTCAGCAGCTATAGAAGATGCAGCAGGTACCTCTACAAATTCATCTGTTATGAATATAACAGTTAAACTACACAGGGTCAATCTTCTGGAAGAGATGATAGCCCAGTTCAAGGATTCAGCACTTCTCAAGCACTCCCTTCGATACACCTTCATTGATGAAAGAGGAGCCGACCACAATGGTGTCTCAAGGGACGTGTATGCTGCATTTTGGACACAACTTCTGGATCACACAGCTGAAGGGGAGGACCTGAGAGTTCCATCTCTGTGTCCTAAATGGCAAGAGAAAGAATGGAAATCCATTGGCCAAATCCTCCTCAAAGGATTTCAAGACCATGGCTATTTTCCCTGTCGCTTATCCCCTGGTTTCACAGTTTCACTCATTTTTGGTGAGAACGAGGTCTCAGATGATGTGCTTTTTTAAAGTCTTCTTCAGTTTGTTAGTCAATCAGATAGGAAGTTAATCACTACTGCTTTAAAAGAAGATCTTTCAGAGGATGACCAGGATGAGCTGATTGATCTGCTGGACCGCTTGGATGTGACAGCCTTTCCAACACGAAACAATTTGAAAGGCATCCTTCTAAAGGTGGCACACAAACAGCTGATCCAAAAGCAAAGATATGCATGCGAGAAGATGTCCTTAATTGCTGGTGTATCCCTGAAAGAAGCTTTCATGAACACACAACATGTTCTGCTTATGTACGAAGACAAAAAGCCAACAACCAAAAAGCTTTTGAAATTACTAGAAGCTTCTCCTTCCACTCAAGCAGAATGTACTGATGTACTGTTTCGTTTCCTGAAACAGTACATCAGGGGATTGGATGATATTGGTCTGAGAAGGATGCTAAGGTTCATGACAGGATCTGATGTTGTCTGCGTTGACAAGATTGACATCATGTTTACATCTGCAGATGGACTTGCACGCCGGCCTGTAGCACACACCTGTGGCCCAGTTCTGGAACTGCCATGGACATATGCCTCCTATCCTGAACTATGCACCGAATTTGACAGCATACTGATCCATAATACCTCGTATGAATTTAGCATTATGTAAGTTTACTATGATATAGTTATCTCAACTGATAGCAGAAGCAGGAGGTATCCGGGTATGTATGTTTGAACATCTGAACAGAGATGGTTTAAAAGTTAACAGTTCTATCAGCATTTTACTGTATTATTTTTTTACTGTTATAGTGATGTCAGTCATAAAGTGTCTTATCGGCTTGAGAGCTGTTGTTGAACACATTTTTAGACACTGGACCAGAGCATTTTATAATCTGTCAAATTTAAACAAAGCAAGCCTGTTGTCTTATGTTCATGAGTTCATGAGTACTGTATGTTACTACAAAAGTAAATTGGACTGACTTACAGCATCATTTTTTCATTGATTAGTGACAGACCCTAATACTATATGCTGAGAAACACAACAGCTTTTTGTGCCTAGGTTTATTTCACTTTTATGAACACAAAAGTGATGAGGTTGATGGAAGCAAACACAAGAATAAACCTCCATGTTATGTTGATGCATATCCCCTTGTGCTGAGAAACATAACCACTCCTTGACTAACACTAACACTACCATGTTAAACTACCATGTTAAACAATGCCCTATCACCTATACATTTGACTATTTACCTGTCTAACAACACTTATTTCATGTATTCAGGTCACAGCACTGCATGCACATTACATCGTATGCAACAGTATTTAATACTAGAGACATGTCAAGTATTTTAACTGCAGACTTAGGGCAGGAATTCATGAAAGAATTGATCAAGTAAAGAACAAAACAAAAACATGATCATTGTGCTTTAGATGTTCACCATTCATTATTCTTAGCACTAAATATACAGCTATCATGGGATAATGTCCAAGTCTTTAAGGATGCATGCTCTCAGGAAAAGATACAGCTCTATAGCTTCATCAGCTGTGGTAGGTGAGTGTAAGAAGTTCTCTGCCGTTATAAGGCAGCACATGTCAAACACTGTTTCATCACAAGGACACGGTCCTCTCTGTTGGCATTCTTCTTTGCAAGCCTCCACTGCTTCCTGAGGGACCTGTTTCAAGTAATCTTGTCCTCCAAATAGATGAGGCAGGGTGTACATCAGAATCGGACGTCCGTTTGGAGCTATTGCATTCCTGTTCTTTCGGACGACATGGGTATTCCACAACTGTGCAACTTGCTGCAGTTCCTCCTATTAAAAAAACAATATGGAAATTGTTACTTGCTGTATAATATTGACAATAAATCCCACGATTTGTCTATTCAACAAAGCACAATCCCAAAATCATTAGGCCTACTGGTTATATAAATGTGTATTTTAGATATTTTTCTATTTTATCTTTCTAAAGCACATTCAATGACAGGCCAATGCAGGCCTTCTTTTGATTGATGTTATGCTACTTCCTGTAATAGGAAATGATGATGACTTTTATGATTATTATTGATGTTATTATTATTATTATTATTATTATTATTATTATTATTAAGTTGAACATCAAATCAGCAAAACACACCTGGATGATGGGCAGGTAAGTAAACAAGATAAGCTGCTTGTCCAAGAAGTCTCCAGAGAAAGTCTTGATCCTTAATTAAGTTCCTGAAAACGATTCATCCAGTAGGCTACTGGGCATGATGACTTCTTAAAAACGCCCACCAGCTTTCAATCCGCTGATTGTGATTACTGAACCCAGCGATATAGTTTCTGACGATGCTGCGATTGGTACTCCATCGTAGGAACCTCTGCATCTCGGCCATTGTGACATTTTCTGTTCCCAGATCTGCGCGAATTCTGGAAGGCGTCCCCATCCTCCTCTCAACTTCCCTTATGAAATAACCAGCGATGATTTTGGGATTGCTGTTTGTTGAATAGGCATAAAGCCATACAATAAGTCTTGAAAATCCATCAATAGCTCCATTTATGCACACCCCAAGGCTTTAGTTTATCATAAGAATCAACGTGCCACATATAATTAGGCCCAGGGTTCATGCGACGCATCAAGCGATTTCTTCGTCGTCTTTCAACACCATTGGGGTCGAGAAACTTTAGCAAATGTCTCACCGTACTTTGTGTGACAACATATCCAGCTTGGATGCAGTTGAGATGGTGGAACTTGTATCCGTGCAGCCTCCCGTGCCCACCCTTGATCAATGAGGAATGATGCAACGTCTAAGGTTCGGATTCATTCTTTCTTCGGTACAACCCCATGCTTTTCAAAATCCTTCAGAGAGTAGGCCTACTGACATACAATACTGACAACAATACCATCTACAGTGCTCAACAACTGTAGAATGTCACCATGCCTTAAACCAAGCTTGAAATAGAACTGAATTAAGTCATGCAGACGATCCATGTTCCTTGACTGAACCTGAGAAGTGTTGAAGTGCTGAATGGCCTAATATCATGAAATAACATGATAAATGTTTAACATGAAATAACGTGATAGTTGCATATCTCAGAATAACTTGATAATTTCTTATCTCAGAATAACGTGATAGTTGCATATCTCGGAATAACGTGATAATTTCATATCACGAAATAACATGATAATTTCTCGTTATAACATGAAAATACCACATAATGAAATAACATGATAATTCCATATAATGAAATATCGTGATAAGTATACTTAACTATGTTCAGGTTCTAGAACAGGGATGGGCAACTTCCATGATAAAGAGGGCCAAAAATTTTTCAGCACTATTATTGGAGGGCCACATGACCATGCACTTCAAATAATTGGATATAAAAGACACTACAAATCATTTTCAATAAGAACACATTTTAAATGAATTCAGATCTGTATGTTTATTGCACCAACATACATCTATTTTCTGCATATAAATGCATTAACATGTCCTTAATAAGCAACAAAGACAAAACATTTGCTTAATAAAAAAGTGCAAAAAGGAATTTTTTTTTTTTTTTTTATTGGCCCACCTCCACCCCCCCATCTTTGGAGGACAACGTTGTTTTTATATCAAATAATAGATCAAATAATTACAATTCTATATAATATAGTGCGAAGTGATAATTATTGGGGTTAGGTGGACCATGAGAGGATAGAGTATAGAAAAGAGGGGAAAAGAAAAGAGGGGGAGAGAGAGAATAAAAAGGGAAAAGACAGAAGGGCGAGGAGAAAAAAATAAAATAAAAATAAATTATATATATATATATATATATATATATATATATATATATATATATATATATACACACACATACATTCGCATACATATATTCAAATATATACATATACATACACACATACATACACATATACACATATATATATATATATATATATATATATATATATATATATATATATATATATATATATATATATATATATATATATATATATAAAAGTAAATATATATATTTAAAAGAAAAAAAAACAATCAGCTCAAATGACCACTGCAAAGAAGAGCAGAAAGTGTACCCCAGACATATGGCACAAATGTCACGTTGAGGACCAAATGACTGATGTATATGTATGAAGGACTTTGTATTGTATAAGTTGTAAGTTGGGGTTTTTACTTATTTTGAAAATATTTGTACATATATCTGTCCAAAAGTGTTGATCTGGATTAATAGAGAGATCTCGTTCCCATTTGGATATCGGAAGGGAAATTGAGTCATCAAATTTTAACAATAATTTATATAGTTTTGATAATAATTTAGGAGTATATAGATTTAAAAATTCAGTTACCCATACTGATATTTCTAGATTCAGTTGATTGCAGTTGAATCTCTGTTGAATGATTGATTTCAATTGTTGATATTCAAGAAATCTACTGTTGTTTATTCCATATTCTGATATAAGTTCCTGAAATGTGACAAAGTTCCCATCTTTAATAACATGTTCTAAATGTTTTATTCCCTTATCATGCCATGATGTGAAATGTAGTACTTTCGTATTCTGACAAATGTCTGGATTGTTCCAAATGGGTGTTAGTTTGCATGGGATGAGTGGAGACTGAGTTAATTTTAGAAATCTATTGGCTAAGAAATAATTATAAAAAGGAATTTGAACTCCTTCATATCAAAGAACTGTAACGCGTAGTGCGCTGCGGAGCGAGGAGGCGGACACAAACGCTGAGAAGAGCGAGATATTGTTTGTTGGTTTGTTGGAGATATTCTTTGAAGGTTTGTTGTCCTTCAAAGCCTTTAGTTAGAGATTTTTTGCACCTCATTGATTCTTTTAATCTTATCCAGTCAGTCTCTGGCCCTACACATGAGGGTGGTCATACCTTAGACCTTATCTTATCCTATGGCCTTGCTATTGAGAATGTGGAAGTATCTGATTTTATTATGTCTGACCACCAGCCTGTCCTTTTTAATATCTCAGCTCCTAAATTATCTGCTACTTGCAAACCGACCTACCGCACTCGTGTCATTACACCCACCACTGCTAGGCAGTTCTCAGAAGCTTTTATTGCTGCCCCTCTTACCTATCATGAATGCTCACACACGAATAACACTAATCAGTTGGTTGATCAGT
The DNA here is from genome assembly GCF_052324685.1 of Brachyhypopomus gauderio. Lineage (NCBI taxonomy): Eukaryota > Metazoa > Chordata > Actinopteri > Gymnotiformes > Hypopomidae > Brachyhypopomus > Brachyhypopomus gauderio. The sequence continues at coordinate 2,490,069 of NC_135213.1, forward strand.
TCTATTCCACGTGTAGTAACATTCTTGATGTAGTCGCCCCTTTTAAAACCAGGAGACTGAAAGAAAAAGCTCAGCCTTGGTTAAATAGTGGGACACGAGCGCTAAGGAAGGAATGCAGGAGGGCAGAAAGAAAATGGAAGAAGGATAAATTACAGATCTCTTATTGTATCTTGGCAGAGCGGTTGGCTAGTTATCAACTTGCTGTAAAAACCGCAAGGGATAACTATCTTTCTGCTATTATTAGTAAACATTCCCATACCCCAAAAGTCTTATTTAATACAATAAATGCAGTAATGAATCCCTCTAAGGAAATCCCTATTGAACCATCTTCTGAGTGGTGTGAGGAGTATGTAACCTTCCGTAAATCCACAGTTGAAAATATAAGATCTCATATTTTATCTGTGCACAGTACTTCTGTTGACCTGCCTGTATGTCCTGCCATTTTTAGCCAGTTTGAGCCAGTGTCTATGTTTTACTTATCCGAGTTAGCCCTAAGTATGTGGATGTGATACCCACACCTTTGTTAAAAAAGGTGCTGCAGACTGCGGGCCCTAGCATTTTAGCCATTGTAAACAGCTCCCTTTTTAGTGGCGTCGTCCCTGACATTTTTAAACATGCAATAGTTCAGCCTCTATTAAAGAAGCCTAGTTTGGATCCTGCTTCCTTCAACAGCTACAGACCCATTTCCAAACTCCCTTATCTATCTAAGGTCTTGGAGAAGATTGTTTTTCTGCAGCTTTCATCATTCTTAGCTGAGAATAATATTTTGGATAAATTCCAATCTGGTTTCAGAGCTCACCACAGCACAGAGTCCGCCCTACTTAAAGTAACGAATGATATTTTATTAACTGTAGATTCTGGGAAGTGCGCTGTCTTAATTTTATTAGATCTCAGCTCTGCCTTTGATACGGTCGATCATGCTATCCTTCTGGAACGGCTAAAGTGTGAGGTAGGCATTAGGGGAACAGTATTGGAGTGGTTTACCTCGTATCTTTCAAAAAGATCCTTTTCTGTGACACGTGGTAATTTTTCGTCTTCTCCGGCAGAACTTACTTGTGGAGTTCCACAGGGCTCTGTCCTGGGTCCAGTATTATTCTCTCTGTATATGCTTCCTCTTCAGACCATTTTCCGCAAGCACGGAGTCTCGTACCATTGTTATGCGGATGATACGCAGTTGTACTTTCCAGTTAAACAAGCTGACAACTGCTCTATAGACGTGATACGTGATTGACTGCAGGACATAAGAATTTGGCTGTCTAAAAAAATTTTTTTTAACTGAATGATGGCAAAACAGAGGCTATTATCTTTGGTCATCCAGACAACGTTACATCAATTACTAAACATCTGGAGCCTTTATTAATGAATACTCAGAGCTGCGTCAGGAATCTCTGCGTTTTCTTTGATTCCTCACTCACATTTGATAAGCAGATCAACTCTGTGGTTAATGCCAGTTTTTATCAGCTAAGGAAAATTTCTAAGCTCAAATCTATTTTAACTTTTAAAGATATGGAAACAGTTGTTCATGCTTTTATCATGTCACGGCTTGACTACTGTAACTCTCTTTATTTCGGTATTAACCAATCAGCTCTGTCACGTCTTCAGCTTGTTCAAAACGCAGCAGCTAGGCTCCTGACAGGAACTAAGAAAAGGGAGCACATTTCTCCAGTGTTGGCCTCCTTACACTGGCTGCCTGTTAAGTTCAGGATTGAATTTAAGATTCTTCTGGTTGTTTTTAAAGCTTTAAATGGAATCTCTCCCACCTACATTTCTGACCTGCTCTGCCCGTACTCACCACAGAGAACTTTACGATCAATTAATCAACTACACTTGGTCGTACCATATTCTAGGCTTAAGACGAAAGGTGACAGAGCCTTCTCTGTTGCGGCACCCAAACTGTGGAATAATTTCCCTGTCTCTATCAGGACGTCATCCTCAGTAGATGTTTTTAAGTCCAAGTTAAAAACATAGATGTATTCTCAAGCGTTTTAGTGCTCGTAAGGTAAACCAACAGAAATGAAATACTCAGGTTAATTTTATATTATCTTAATTTGTATTTGATATATTTATTTGAGACTTGGATACAAATAATTGTGTGTGTTTTGTATTTGTATTTTGATATTCTTATTTTAATTCTTATTCATATATGTATGAGTGCATTGTACAGCACTTTGGCTGGTCCTTGTGGCTTTTAAATGTGCTTTATAAATAAATGTTAACTTGACTTGACTTGATATAATAATTGGAATTCCATAGGTGAAGTCGTTTGTACAGGCACGGGTCAAAACGGGAGAGCCATCCAAGTGGTCAACAGGACAGGCAGGAGTCGTAACAGGAGAGCCATTCACAATGGAGAAACACAACGGAGACGGAAAATACCAGAACAGCGATGACAGAGATAATCCACAAAACCGAACAAACCACAAATAACCGACAACGGGCGAAACACAGAGATACAAGTACACAGAACTAAACTAGACACAACTGAACACAATGACGACACGGGCGTGGCAGACAGAGGGAAACCAGGACAACAGACTGGGTTGGATAACCGGGCAAGGAACAACACCGACGACGAACAGGGGAGTGACAGCTAGGAGAGGGGGGCGTAGCCCTACCTGACAAGAACAAAAAAGTCCTGCTCTATCCGTTTTTTTTTTCTTTTAATTATTAAATTATTATTGATCTATTTGCACTGAGTGAGTACGAGGGCCGTGTGCGGCCCGTGGGCCGCCAGTTGCCCATCCCTGTTCTAGAACAGCATATGCTCCCATCTAGACATCATCTCTTTCAGGGAAGACCCTACATTTTTCAACAAGATAATGCCAGACCACATTCTGCAGCAATCACAATATCATGGCTATGTAAGGGAAGGATCAGGGTACTGAAATGGCCAGCCTGCAGTCCAGATCTTTCACCTATAGAGAACATTTGGCACATCATAACAGTCTCCTCCTCCTCAGCGTCCTGGCTGACCCACCGTGACACCACATAATTGCATTCAGTTTTTTAGTGTCTCAACTTTTTTGGAATCTGGTTTGTATGTGTGTGTGCATATACTGATCTGGGGTGAGTTTCCCAAAACGTTCTTAGCGCTAGGTACTTCTTAACCTCGTACGTAAGAACAAGGTTACGAAGTACTTAGTGCTAAGAACGTTTTGGGAAACTCACCCCTGACTGACTTGTCAAGTCATATATATTATATATATGACTTGACAAGTCAGTCAGATCAGTTGCGAAGGCACATGGTGTCTGCCATGTAACACACACACACACACACACACACACACACACACACACACACACCTACATTGTTTATTATTTGACCTATATGTTCTCCCTGCAGGTACATTGTAATAGAGTGTTCATTAAGCATACATATTTTTAAACATTTAAAGCTTGTTCTAGTACACTAATTTATACATGCACACACACTCGTCGTGGCTTTTTCCCCTCTGTATGATCTTGGTGAACGCCATCACTCCATAACCAATCAGTGAGCTCCAACTGCTGACCCCGCCCACAGATCTTTTTAATGGATGCGCAAAATGTCTTAAATTTTTCCCCAAGTACAGATTTGGCACGTTGCGTCACGTCACGTGGTTAATATACTGCCACAATTTTACAATACTGTCATCATACTGCCCTGTCCTAGTAGGTGCTATGATTAGCTTAGCTCAGCAAGTTTTAAAATAAATATATATTAAAACACACATATGCTCCTCTGTTCATTGCAGATGCACTTTTGAAATAATAACGATATTGCAGTAGGCATATTGCACTCATTTGCACTGATAGTAGTTGTTGTTTTTTATTTTTTATTAACTTTATGTAAAATAGTTTTTAAATATTTTTTTGTGCAACACCTGCACCTGCATTTATAATTCATTTGCTTTTTATTTGTTTCTTTAATAGTGATACAATCAACCCAATGATTGATGATGCAATCTCGCCTAGGGCACCACATTGGTCATAACAGGTGTTATACCAGATTCTGTGACCGACTAGTTTTGGAACCACAGGGGGCGCTATTTCACAGTTTCTGTTCATACACAAGAGCGCTTTATGAACGCTACTTAAACTACGCTGATGCGCTTCCTTTTCTCGTTTTGTTGGTGTCCGCGAGCCAAAAGATGACGTAGTTTACGGAGCTCGTGAAGCGCTCGTGTATGTGAACAGAAACTGCTAAATAGCGACCCCTGTGGTCACAAAACTCGACGGTCACAGAATCTGGTGTAACACCGGCTCTGCACGGACGTAATTTGGGGGTGGGACGACGGGCTTTTTCAAAAGCCCCCCCCCCCCCCCCCCCCCGCACCCCAGTTCTCATGCCATTTGTGTCCACCGCAACTAAATCAAAATTTCGTCCATACACCTGGGTGTGCAGTGTAGATCACGTGTGGTTCCGTCGACCCACTCCGTGGCTACAGTCCTCCCTGTGGTAAGCCCTCCCTTGTCTGTTTTGATTTATTTCTTTGTATTTGTGTAAGGTTGGTTGTTATTATGTGAGTCTACCCTGACAATACCCACAGTGTGAGTGAGTGAGCGAGTGAGTGCAGCAGTCATAGTTGCCAGGTTCGCGGTTTTCACGCCAAATTGGGCTTGTTTGAAAATCCAGCCGGGGGTAACAATTCTGGGGTCGCGGGGTGCGGTTTTTTGGGCTACTTTTGAGTTGGGCTACCGCGGGAGTTACAAGTCAACACTAAGAATTGATCGCGATATAGTTTAGGCTTCTGAAGGGCGGGTTTTACACTGAACATGTGCGAGATATTTTTGTAGGACCTGGCAACCCTGTCAGTAGGTGTGTGTGTGTGTGTGTGTGTGTGTGTGTGGGTGCAACCATTTTTAAGAGAAGATTGAAAAAATACAATTGAATACATTTGATAGTAAATAAACATTCGTACGATAGAACCGTGTCTCTGTCTTGATTGCACGAACCGGGTTGTTGAGTGGGTACATTGTGAACCTTGGTAATTGGGATCAATTTGAGATTATACCCCCGGCGGTGGCGTAGTCGAAGTTACTTCCTGGTTTCTGCCACACGCTACAATCAGGTAAGATTCATAAAACTTCAACGACTTTAGTAACTATCGAAATCTACATTTTTTAAACAGCGTTTCAGGCCCACTGTTAAAAGTAGTGTACTGCCACAGTAGTAGATATCGAGAAAAAAGTCATAATATTTCGAGGATCAAGTCGATACGGCGGAGGAAGTTACGATATGTGTAGGCTATCCGCGCATTAGCGATTCATGTCGTCAAGTCGTCGCGCTTTAAATCGGATTTCCCATAATACCTAAACAATTCCACTACATAACAGTATGTACCCTTAACTATCATCTCTATTAGTCAGGACTTATTTCACTGTACTATTTGCTTATACTATTTGCTCTTAAATATGGTCATAAAGCGAAAGTAAAACAGCCTATCACTCTACTTCGCACACAGCGAGCGAGCCTGGTTTTCCATCCACCGAGTTTTTGCGCATTTTGAAAATGCGCATGAAAAAAGCTGGATGGAAAAAGACCAAAATTCGAAAAAAGCCCCAAATATCGCAAAAAGATTTTTACGCTAGGAGGAGGTGGAAAAGTTAGACTATCGCATCGCCAAAATTCGAAAAAACTGGATGGAAAAGGGTTTTTCGCATAAACGATGACGTATCATGCCTCAAGTCATGTGGTTCTGTACATGATCGCGATGTAAAGATGGCAAATGCATGCAAAAACAGTTCTGGAGAGAGCAAAACTTGAATTTAACTTCTCCATGTATAGAAAAGAAAAAGAAAAAAATGTTTCAAAACCTCAACGTGCAAAAATGCGTAACTGCCAGATGTACGTAAAACCACTATTGTTTGGCGTCCTCTCACGTGATCTAAAGTTTATTCGCATAACTTTAATGAATGGAAACAAGGCTTAATTCGCATTTTTTTCTGCCGAAACTCGGAAATTGCGCATTATTTTTTCGAAAGGTTTGGATGGAAAAAGCGTTCATACAGGAAGCGTTCATACAGGACACGTCACATTCTTTACAGTGTTGTCCGAAACGATGTGTGGTAGTATAAAGAAACACCCCTCAAAAACAGGAGAAGGAACATTTACCTGACGCATTTTAATGTTGCTTTGTGTTCCAGGTTTGAAAAGTGCTGGAATTTAGGCTAAAGTGAGGGCAGCCCTGTTCGGAATGTAGACAGCGTGACTGTCAGTGCGCAATATGCAACAACACGCCCCCGCTCCAGCTCCAGCTCCAGTTTTATTTGTTGATAGTGGCCAGCCCCGTCGACAGGGGGGGACAACCGGGTCTGTTGTCCCGGGTCCTAGGGCCAGGGGGGCCCATCAAAGAGCCCAGCGATTTATTTTTTATTTAAAGTCTATAATTTTTAAATAATCTTGAAATCTTTCATTAATATAAAATTATGTACTCATAATAAGCTCAATGGCTCAATTATATATGTTTTTTACCTATCTGCATATTTTCCATTAAGTGCATACACCCCCGCCTCCCACTGGAAAATGGTTTGATCCAGCACCGACCGTAGCCGGCTTGTACTGGCCCAACAGCGGGAAATACAGTGGTGGATAGTTAAAGTAAATACAGAAATCTGGAGCGCAGAAAACAAAGGAAAAAACATTTACCTGACGAATTTTAAAGTTGCATTGTGTTCCAGGTTTGAAAAGTGCTGGAGTTTAGGCTAAAGTACTTGAAAATGCTTGAAATTGTAACTACTTCGTTTCACAACAAATAGCTGTCTGACTGAACAGTTCTCGTGAAGACGTTAGGATTGGGCGTTTTGAAAATAAACAACCATTAAATAATGTTATAAAAAGCTAATTATTTCGAATCATTTCGAGTATATGTATAAATATTTAACTTAATTAAGTTTAACGTGGTGGAAAATATTGAAATGGACCTTTAAAGTGACGTACACGTGCTTGAATTCCACCTTGTAAAGGTGTATGAACCCTACAAACATGACTTTGTTCATGGCGCTGAAGCTGATCTCCGCTGCATACCGTCAGCCCGCATCAGCTGACCCAGCGCGCGGCCGCGGTCCAACTCTTTCATGTGTTTACAGGCTCAGTCCGCGGCCGCGCGCTGAGCAGGTTTGCCTGACTGGAGCGGGGGAGGTAATAGTGTTACTGTTAATACTGTTAAACAGCAGCGTGACTACGGGCCGGGGCCGCAGTGTGCGGTAATGGCTCCTCCACGGGCTGAGTTAAACCACCGGCGGCCCACTAACCCGTCGGCCCACCGGTAGTAATGTATGCCAGTCCGCCCCTGCAATCTCATGTAGGCGAGTAGCGTCTCAGGTTTCTCATGTAGGCGAGTAGCGTCTCAGGTTTCCGAGAGTAAATATGCACTATTTACTGTAATTGTATTATTTATAACATTCCTTTATTGTTAGAATTAATTCTTATAATATATTTTTATACATTTTGGGATTTTGTCATGTAGAAAAATCATAATATATATATATATATTTTTCCTCCGATCGAATTCCACTGTCAACCGGTGAAAAAGCGAAGACTATGGAGTTATTTCACTGCCAATAGTCGAGAGCACATTTTTTAAGTGCGAGAGCGTGATTCACGCAGCTCTCACGGATTTTCTTTGTTCTCGTGCAAAATATTAATGTGATCTCTCATATTTACTCTGCTCTCGCTCAGATTCGCTTTGCTCCACTACAGAACCGCTCGCGCGCGCTCAGATTTATCCTGCTCTCACGAACTTACTCTTCTTCCGTTTACTGGAGCGTGCGTGCGCACTCAAACCCCTCCCGCGCGCTCGCGAATCTTTTTATAGGCCCTTTTCACAACAAAGCGGAAATACGTCACCGCCGGGTAAAACAAGTTCTGGTACTCGCAGAAGATAGTTGTTGTCAATTCACCTCAGCATGGAGCGTGTGTTTACTTCATCCCTGTCGTCGCTGCCGAGACTGAATTTTAAATACGTTTCCAGTATCGTTGGAGAACATTCAACAACGAACGGTTCCAAGTTAAATAGAGGCTACAAATTGTTTGTAGAATAATTTATTCACTTATACCAGGGTAAGCTAACACCAGCTAGCACTAGCTAGGTAACTAACTATTATTTAAGGTATAGCTAGTTTCATTAGTCATCCTACGGAGTGGTAAAACAGTCTATATTATTATGATATATATTATAATATTACATATGATACTGACAGCTTTAGTTAACAATATCTAGCTAGGTTAAGCTGGGCGTACACTGCGATTTTTGGCCCATTTTCAGCCGATTTTTCACTTGTGCGACTATTTTTGCGATTGGGCTGAGTTTTGGCTCAATCGCGTGTCGTGCATCGTATAGTTTACACAGGTAAACGAGGAGCGATTCACACCTCACGACCAACTCCCAATCAGAAATCGCAGCGTCGCAAGAATATCAAATATGTTTGAAATTCAAATCGCTCCTCGTGAGAGTATCGCACTGTTGAAGCAGCTCCACGAGCAGACTCTCCCTGCGATTTAGTCGTAGTTTGAGCTGGAGCTGAGTACATGATTTAAAATATCGTATAGTGTACGCCCAGCTTTAGCAAGCCAAGGGACGTCAGCTATTGATTGTTTGGTTTACATCAGTATCAATAAAGTTCATGACACACACCAAGTTATTACGTGTTATTGTTTATTCAGTGTCCAATATAGTCGACAGCAAAGTAATGGTCAGAGCTGGATGCTACCGAGCAGAGCTGGATGCTAGCGGATCACAGCTTGTTTCAGAGCCGGTTTCAGTGGAACAGTTGCTGTCCGCATTTGAAAGAGCAAACTCTCGACTAGTAGATGTTCGTGGTGTACTGCCAGCCGAGAGCTTGCTCTTTTCTAGCTAGATGCTATCGGATCATGGCTAGAAGCTATCGGATCACGGCTAGAAGCTATAGGATCGGGGCTAGAAGCTATCGGATCACGGCTAGAAGCTAGCGAACCGGGGCTAGAAGCTAGCGAACCGGGGCTAGAAGCTATCAGATCACGGCTAGAAGCTATCGGATCGGGGCTAGAAGCTAGCGAACCGGGGCTAGAAGCTATCGGATCACGGCTAGAAGCTAGCGAACCGGGGCTAAAAGCTAGCGAACCGGAGCTAGATGCTAGCGAACCGGGGCTCGATGCTAGCGAACCGGGGCTCGATGCTATCGGACCGGGGCTAGAAGCTATCGGACCGGAGCTAGAAGCTAGAGAACCGGGGCTAGATGCTAGCGGGTCACAGCTAGATGCTAGCGGACGTACGTGTACTCCCAGCCGAGAGCTTGATCTTTCAAACGCGGACAGCAACTGTTTCACTGAAACCGGCTGGGAACAGTAACAGTACCGGGGACAGTAACAGTACTGGGAACAGTAACAGGGAACAGCACCAACTTTTAGCCACGAGCTTCCTGCTATGTAGTCTGCAGCAGTGAAATGCTGGCTACACACAAAGATGCTCCGTATCACAAAGTTTTCCCCTTCATCCCTCCTAATTGCACAAACCCATTTTCTTTTCTGCTCGTCGTCAGCCGGAAAACCGTAGAAACTGAGATACGACTGTTTTTGCTTCGAGATCAAGCACCCTGGTGCACTGCAAAAGCTCTTGTTATTGGACTCTGCCATTGTTTAATGTGTAACGGAAGTAACTTTACCCTGCAACGAGAGCTTCCGGAAGAAAAAATGCGGAAGTGTGAAAAGGGCCTATTCTCTCGCACTCGGAATTCACAGAAAACAGCCAATCAGAAAGCAGTAACGGATTTTGACCAATGACATTGTTCCTGCTGCTCCGGTACTGAGATTAATTGCTTAAATATACATTATATTTACATTATATCCTATGTTAGATGACTATAGAAAGGATATGGATTTCTGGTCAATATCCTGTGTAAACAATGTTCTGTGTTTTTTTAACTTGTACAGGTAATAATTATACTCCTTTAACCCAACAGGTCTTGCTTAGACAGCAAGATTTGGAGGGGTTGTTGAATAAACTGCAGAATGTTGTCAGCAATTCTGCATCTGGTCTTGACCTTGACTATCACAACTGTATTTGTACACACAAGCTGATTATTATTGATGCCCTGGCAGAACAAATTGATATACCTGAAGTGATAGTGAATGCTCTTCGAGAGCTGTGAACCTTGGTAAGAGGGCAGGTACAAAACGAAGTACCTTCAGTTGAGTTGGAGGCAGTTCAAGGAGTAATGGGGCGTCCTAAATTTAACATCACAAGGCAAATGCTTAAGTCCTTGCTGGACATCCAGCTGCCTGTCTCATGCATAGCAAAATTACTAGGAGTTGGTGAGAGAACAGTTTTTCGCAAGATGAAGGATTCTAGTTTCTCTGTGTTAGTCATTCAGCACAATGAGTGACCAGGAGCTAGATACAGTAGTATCCAACATCATGACTGAAATACACATAGGTTTTTCCTAAATAATTTTGCATAATCACATGAGATATCACGAAATTATTTTTGCAAGGGTTAGTTAGATGGCTCATAAAATGCAAAAACACTTTAGCCCTCGCCATACTGGTGAAACGACTTAGTTGCTAGCTGACAGAAAATACAAAACTTCATTTTGCATTCATACAAAGCGTCATTTCTAAGTGAAAAGTGTGACTGCAACATAATGATATAACATATTACAAAATAAGTAAATAAATAAATATATTTAAGCAATTAATCGCAGTACCTGAGGTCGTTGACTCTGTGATCCATGGTGAAACTAGCTACAGATGTGTACATCGTGCCTTTCCCAACAAATGAGAATGTAGAAGAGCAGCAGGAACAATGTCATTGGTCAAAATCCGTTACTGCTTTCTGAGGCATTTCAGTCATGATGTTGGATACTGGATCCAACACGCACGCACGCTCCAGTAAACAGAAGAAGAGTAAGTTCGTGCGAGAGCAGGATAAATCTGAGCGCACGCAGGATAAATCTGAGCGCGCGCGAGCGGTTCTGTAGTGGAGCAAAGCGAATCTGAGCGAGAGCAGAGTAAATATGTAGAGAGCACATTAATATTTTGCGCGAGAACAAAGAAAATCCGTGAGAGCTGCGTGAATCATGCTCTCGCACTTAAAAAATGTGCTCTCGACTATTGGCAGTGAAATAACTCCATAGAAGACCTGCTAATTATTTTACCCTATTAATATCTTATAAAAAAACCCACGAAACAGTGAATTTGCAAAGCTGAAGCACGAAGTGACGCGGGATCACTGTAACACAATACAAAAAATAAGTATGAACTAACCTACAACTTTGAGTGCAAAATAAATATTAAACTAAGAGCAAAATTAATATAAAAACTGTACATTCAGAAGAAAATATCAACTTAAATTTATTTTTTTATTTTCCATTAAGTGCATACACCCTCGCCTCCCACTGAAAAATGGTTTGATCCAGCACCGACCGTAGCTGGCTGGTACCCACCCAACAGCGGGAAATACAGTGGTGGATAGTTAAAGTAAATACAGAAATCTGGAGCGCAGAAAAGAAAGGAAAAACATTTACCTGACGAATTTTAAAGTTGCATTGTGTTCCAGGTTTGAAAAGTGCTGGAATTTAGGCTAAAGTACTTGAAAATGCTTGAAATTGTAACTACTTTCACAACAAATATATGTCTGACTGAACAGTTCACTTGTATTATGTTAACAAATACGAGCCTCTTGTAAATTCCAGGACGAAACATGAGAGAACGTGAAGACGTTAAGATTGGGCGTTTTGAAAATAAACCCCCATTAAATAATGTGATAAAAAGCGAATTATTTCAAATCATTTCGAGTATATGTATAAATATTTAACTTAATTAAGTTTAACATGCTGGGAAATATTGAAATGGACCTTTAAAGTGACGTACAAATGCTTTAATTCCACCTTGTAAAGGTTACAAAAGTCGGGACGTGCACGACCTCGCGAATCGACAGCGCACGAGCGGAGCCACTGCGATTACGTAATTTTCGCCGCGCGAACCCTCACGCCGCTCACGAAGCGTCAAGTGTCAGAAACAGCTTTGATGACCTAACACAAGGATTGTCTGCTACAGGGGGGGGGGGGGGGGGGGGGGCAACTTTCTTGTCCCGGGCCCCAGCAAGACTGTCAACGGGCCTGCCACAGGGCATTATAATCTTGTTGCAGGCAACCTGCAAAGGATTTGAGAACTTCAATGCACATTAAACTTAATGTTTTGCAGATAAAATTCAGGTAGAAATACATGAAAAAACACAAAAGATTTCCATTTAGAACTTTATTTTTGCAAAAGCAGCATGGCTTCCCCTCTTTAAACACTGTTCAATTTACAGTTGATTGGTATTCCCAATTTGTCAAGCACCTCTGCCATAAAATGGTGCATGTCTTGTACAGATTCAAAGCCAAACACGAAAGGGTCCATTACATCACTTTGCTCGTCCTCTGGCAGCCATGATCCACTAAGAGACTTGAATGCATTGGTTTTTTCCTCCTGTTCATCTTGATCCATCATCAGTATTGGTGGCAGAGAGACTGTCCTGTTAAAGCCACCACTGTGTGTTTCCAGCCATTGTACTGCAGCCTTTATATTAACCATAATGCCAGGCTTCTGTCCAAACAATAAAATACTACACAAATATAATAGGTTATTTCACTGCACGACTCCAAATAGTGTACATTTGCAGTGATTATTGAGCAAAACTACAAGCAATAACTAAGAGACTGTTTTGAAAAAGACCATTACATCAATAAATTAACCCAATATAGACAAAATTATTAAAATTAAAATTGACCTTTTGGTCATTTTCACAGGACTCAGCCACTCTCTTGCCTGCACACAGATAAATGATCATGAATTATACATTTTGTGATTGCCCTTGTTTCTGTAAAATTTGTTGGCAGTTACCTAGACCCAGGTTAAGCTTAATCCTAGACTAAAAGGATTGTGAATCTCCACTACTGTTGGGAATCACCGCAAATGCCTAATCATGGTGGCATTCCATGAATCCATAAAGAACTTTGTGATCTTCACTCCATGTTTTTTCACAACATGAACTGGTATAGAGGATCCCAAAAATGATTTCCGCTTTGTGACAACATGTGTTGTGAAAAGCGCTATACAAATATATTTGATTTGATTTGATTTCTGGACAGCAAATATTCCTTTAGTTGGACAGATGGACTGTGATTCCAAGTGACTTTGTGTAATGTCTCTCCTTGTTTCAGATTTGTGCTTTACATATATATGTCTCTTCAGATTCTTTAGGAGAGTTACAGTGCTGCAGTGGGGGCACTGGACTTTTTTCTGTTTTTTGGCATGTTCACGTGTAGGCTGGTGACGGACCTCATTTTCAACGCTTAAAAAATCGGACTTGTCAATAACGGGCTCTGGAACTGGACTTGTTAAAGACATCTCTCCCACTAGCTTTAGGTCTTGGTCTTTTGAAAGTGCACTGATTTCAGCAGGCTTTAGTAGGTCAACTTGACAAGCATTAATATGGCTCTGGGCATCATTTTTTCTTAAGTTTTCCCACAAATTGGACAGTGAAAGTGCCCTTTTGGTCTGCAGTTTAAATGGCACATACAAACAATGAAGCCTGCAACCAAAAACCAAAGTTTTCCTTGGTTAGTTTTGTATTATGTATTATACAAATTTTATATTTGTATTAACTTTTAACTGTAAACATATATTGACTGATACACTGTCAAAATTGTAACTATAAAACTTTAATAGAAAACTAACCTCTTGCTCTCACAGCACACTTTATGTGTCATGCTATGTGCAGGCATACACTGCAGAAATCATGCCTTGGTTTGTAAACTGATGGAGGACAAAAGGGGCAGTGTATGTTCTTGCAGCAGCTGGAGCATTTTACTAGAGCTGGAATTTCCTCCTCGTTCAATATGGTGCAGTGCTTCTGAAAATAGATGAGCCAAATATTGTACAAATAGTCACAAGCAGACTGATGGTAGTTATAAAAAAAAAAAAAACACATATATATATATATATATATATATATATATATATATATATATATATATATATATATATATTAGTGTTGTCAAAAAAATCGATATGTATCGATACTGAACATTCTGAAACGATACTCATTTCTCTTAAGTATCGATTCTTTTTACATAAAATGCGCTTTCGTTTGACCCACCCAAGCTGCCGTAATGCACAGGACAGTTTGTAATGCTAAAATGGCAGCTAAAGCAAACGCAGTGCTGTTGGATTCGAAGCAGATACAGATGGAAAACCGAAGGACATGAACAAGCCAGTTTGCAAGCGGTGCTTTTGGAACATTTCAATGAAGGGCGCTAAAGCCTGGTTGAGTGACCATAGCGCTCGACTCCGCCCACCTAGCGTGAACCTCCGCGAGCGGTGGAGGCGTTTATACTTTCCTCTTTGCAGTGTTGTCCAAAACTATATGTGGTAGTATAAAAGAAACACCCATCAACAACAGGGGAATGAACACTTACCTGACCAATTTTAATGCTGCTTTGTGTTTCAGTGTGTTTCAGGTTTGAAAAGTGCTGGAATGTAGGCTAAAGTACTTGAAAATGCTTGAAATTGTAACTACTTCGTTTCACAACAAATAGCTATCTGACTGAACAGATCTCTTGTATTACGTTAACAAATACAAGCCTCTTGTAATTCCAGGACAAAACATGAGAAAACATGAAGACGTTAAGATTGGGCGTTTTGAAAATGAACAACCATTAAATAATGTGATAAAAAGCGCAATATTTCGAATCATTTCGAGTATATGTATAAATATTTAACTTAATTAAGTTTAACGTGCTGGGAAATATTGGTACAAGTGCTTGAATTCCACCTTATAAAGGTGTATGAACCCTGCAAATATGAATTTGTTCATTGCGCTGAGGCGCGGCGCGCGCAAAGTTACAAAATTCAAGAGGTGCACGACCTCGCGTGCGCCGCGCTTCAGCACGATGAACAAAGTCATGTTTGCAGGGTTCATACACCTTGTGGAATTCAAACACTTGTATGTCACTTTCAAGGTCCATTTCAATATTTCCCAGCACGAGCAAAGACACTTTGTCAGACATTCAAAAGACGTCCACTGAAAAGCCAGAATGAACGTTTTTGCGACGTCTTTTTTAAACGTCTTTTGAACGTCTATTACTGCGTTCAGTTGCAGTTTTTGCATGTCCACTGACATCCAATAAAGGTCCTAGTCAGACGTTCAGATAGAAAACTCGTCATAGACGTCTATGTTAAGGCTAAGGTCCTAGTCTCACTGTCAGATTTTGAACCAGTTTTGAACGTCCACCAGACATGCAAAAATGGGTCTGGACTGACCGATGCGATACAAACATGATTTTAACGTCGCATGTTTGTTGGGATAAGTTAAATATTTATACATATACTCGTAATTATTCGCTTTTTTATCACATTATTTAGTGGTTGTTTATTTTCAAAACGCCCAATCGTAACGTCTTCACGTTCTCTCATGTTTCGTCCTGGAATTACAAGAGGCTCGTATTTGTTAACGTAATACAAGAGAACTGTTCAGTCAGACAGCTATTTGTTGTGAAATGAAATTACAATTTCAAGCATTTTCAAACACAAAGCAACATTCATTTGTTTGTTTATAAAAAAAATTTAAAGGCTTTAAAACTGAAATTAGCACAGTAATTGATAAAGTAAGTAAGTGATACTTTGGTATTGAAAATGGTATCGAATTTCAATATTTTTTTAAGTATCGTATCGAAGTTGTAATTCTTAGTATCGTGACAAGCCATATATATATATATATATATATATATATATATATATATATATATATATATATTAGGGGTGGGCATAGATTAATTTTTTTAATCTAGATTAATCTCACTGAAATCTTGAAATTAATCTAGATTAATCTATATTAAAATGGCTCATATGCGTGCTACCCAAGTAATGACTAAAAGTCAGTCTTTGAGATAGGGTTTCTTAATACAGAGGGTACATTAGACCAGGGGCTCATCTCCTGTTTCCAAAATGCATCAATGACTGCTTGAGAAAGCTGTTCTATTTTGATACTTAAAGAGAAAAAAAACATGCTCAATAAAATGTAGGCTACTCGTGTTCAACGGTTTATTCAGTTAAACATGAATTTGTAAGCCTACATACTGTACATTAAAAGGGGTTGATAACATGTTTATTCAGCTAAACATGATATTTGAAATGTAAGTCAACATTTAGTACACTTAACCTCACGGACGTAATTTGGGGGGGACTTTTTCAAAAGCTGGTTTTGGTCCTCTGCAGTTTTAACAGTTAAAAAGAAATATTTAAATAGCGACGAGTCTAGCGCTAGGACCATGCAGAAAACGACCGCTCCGAGCTCCGGTAACACTTTACGTTCCTAAAAATGAATTTTCCATGAAGCAAACCTGGCGACTTCGTGGCGGCATCCATGTAAACACACGTACGATTTGTAAATCACACGTTTGAAAACTCGTTCTCGCCCCTACTGTGCAATTTGGTTAGGAATACAGCCGAGCTAAACTATCAAGTTGAAAGTTATCATAGTTTGCTTACCCATTTTGACCCAGTTCCCAACCCAACTTTAAGAATAGATTAACGGCGATAATTTTTATATCGCCCGATAAGAGTATCAAATTAACGAACGCCGTTAACGTCGTTAACGGCCCACCACTAATATATATCTATATATATATCTCACCAATAAATTTTTTTAGCATTTAATATGATAATCCTTTATTTTCAGTCTGTAAGGTGATGTAGGTTGTTTGTAGACTCTATAAGAAAATACCACTGTCACTAAGGTCTCATACACTTCTAATACTTCTCTCATGCAAAAGTGTACTTACAAATTATTTTATCAGAACACTGGCATCTTGCCTGTATCTACAAATAAATAATTATAATTAATTAATTATTTTTAATACCACCTTGTAACAAAATTAAGACCACTTTTGCAGTAACAAAATCTGTGATAGATGCATTTAAAACATTTAAAAACAAATTAAGGCTTTAATTAGGAATTAGTATCTCCATATACCCAATTTTAAAATGTTAAAAGTTGGGCAAGATCTTAATACAGTCCTAATCTTGATGTTAATTGCACAAATGTTTCACAGTAACATTAGACACATGTTAAAAACGCATTTTAGTGAACAGTGAACTTATTTATTGTTATACATCAATCACACACACACACACACACACACACATACACACGCATTACCCTTATGAATGAATTTACCATTCTGGCTTCAGCCATGGCTGGAGAAAGAAAGGTTATGTTAACAAGACTGTTTAGCATTTGTTACACACTTTCAAGAGCTCCAGCTTCTCAAATGCTGGGGGGCCTTATAAGAAAAGGCTCTTCCCCCTGCTGTTACCATATTAATTTGTGGAACTAATAAAAGACCAGCACCCTGTGATCTTAGTGCACGGCGGGGTTCATAATAGCAAATAAGTTCCTGGAGATATTCAGGAGCAAGCCCATGCAGTGCTTTATAAGTTAATAATAGAATTTTAAAATCAATACGGAATTTAACTGGGAGCAAGTGCAGGGCTGATAGGACTGGTCTAATATGTTTAAATTTTCTAGTTCTGGTTAGAACTCTAGCTGCGGCATTTTGAACTATTTGAAGTTTATTTAGATTCCTATTTGAACATCCTGTGTGACGGGCAGGGTGAGCAACTCAAATCACGCCAAGTCTCAGGGAAAGAGGATGGTTTAATAGAAAGTGTGCAAACCAAAAACCCGTGCATTGTTCCAAATGAAGGAAATAATAACCAGCAGTCAACTGGTACAAAGACAAGACGTATATAGACGAACAAACGACCCTCAGGTGAGACGGATCACGGGTCCCGCCCACCTGAGGGACGAACATCACGTGACCAAAAACAGGACCGCTGCCGCTGTAACCGGGGGCGACCGGTGGGGGGCCCCCCCACAACGTGACAGACCCCCCCACCAAAGCCGCACTCCCCTCCGGATGTGTGGCTTACAGCGGCAGCACACAAAACACAACAAAGGGGGCGGGAGGGCGGGGACAAGACAGGGACCCGTTCCCTGCCGTCCTGAGCTGAAACACAAAACACATAAGCTCCTCGTCACAGGACGCAGACAAGGCAGGGACCCGTTCCCTGCAGTCCTGGAGCTGAAAACATAAAACACATAGGTTAGCTCGCCTCCTGGGCGGGACCCTGGACCGACTGGGCCGTCAACAAGACGATAACCACGCCCCGGTCGGTCACAGGGCCCTCGCGCCTCAACCGGCCTCAGGCTGCTTAAGCCCCACCGCTGTGTGCGGACCGGGAGCACATGGCCCAACACACGTCACAGGTGTGGATGTGTGCAGGCCGCCACACTGGGGCGCCACAAACACCTCCCGAACCTACCTCCTTGCTCGGAGCTGACCCCTGCCCTTTTCGCTAGGGGTCACCCCAGACTCCTGGGGAGTGAACCCCTCCCCAGGGCCCCTCATCTCAAGGTGGACTCCTCCACCCAACCCAGGAGCGCCAGAGACCAGGGCCCTGGCAATCCGCAACAGGGACACGCTAGTCACCCCGAGCTCGAAGGAGAGGGTCTCCTCCTGGAGACCCCATTAGGTCTGGGAATACCGCAATCCACCACCAGGAGCGACCTGCAACACATCACACACACACACGCACACAGACGACACACAACACATAACGTGCACTGCCCTGCCTGTTAAACCCCCTTTACCCAGGGGGGAGGAGACCCCTTCTTAGCCTGAGGAGACACCCTGCCGCTAACACCCCAGGCATCCTCTGACTCCTTAAAGGGGTACAGGGGCTCCTACCTGCTCAGGGGTCCCTCCCAACAGGACAGGTCTCCCAACGGAGCAGCGCCTTCTGAGCCACATGCTGTGGCTCAGGAACCCCATAGCTCCCCCCCAAAAACATATTTAGGGGGGGGCCCTCCGGGGAACAACAAAACAAAAAACACAGACACAACATACAACATACACGCACCCAGGATGCCCTCGTGGCACGGGACCTCTAATGGGCCCCTCCCCACACACAGTGAAGAGGGGTGCAAGAGAGGAATTACATAAAACAAAGCACGCTACACTCTAGGACAAAACGAACACGCAAACAGAACACAAACAAACGGACAGGACCCACCGATGCGCGCGCTCTGCGGAGCGCGACGCGCCCACTCCAGCTCTCTCTCTCACAGTTTTCACCACGGGATCCGTAGATCTTTGGAGAGAGAGAGCTATGCGCGAGCGGCTTGCGCGCCACGCCCACAGCGACGCGTCCCTCTGGCTCGCAGTCGCTCACCCCCGTCACCGCGGTATATCGGGTGAGCGAGGCGAAAGGAGCAGAGAGAATCGCGTCTCACGCGTTCTAGCGCGCAGCACGCATCGGTGGACCCGTCTACATACACACACAAACACCACCAGCGAAACACACACCACGGCACACTCACACACTCGCTCACGTCCGCGTCGTTATTAAAACACAACACAACGTACATACACACACACATACAGACGATAACGAACAACGGACGTGCGCAATGTGAGGCACCGGTAGTTTCGCTAGGCGAGAGCGGAGTCTACCGGTCCCCAGCTCTAGTCACCGCCGTGTGACTTACGGGTTTAAACACAAACATTTAAACACGGCGGGACGAGTGGGGACAGACTCAACACTCTCTCAGACAATACACGACAAACACACAGCACGTAGACAAACACTTACCACAAGACATGACCACGAACGAAGGAGAAAGCAAAGGAGACTGGCGGCTTCCGAAGGTGGCTGGTTATTCTGTGACGGGCAGGGTGAGCAACTCAAAAAGGAAGCGATCACGCCAAGTCTCAGGGAAAGAGGATGGTTTAATAGAAAGTGTGCAAACCAAAAACCCGTGCATTGTTCCAAATGAAGGAAATAATAACCAGCAGTCAACTGGTACAAAGACAAGACGTATATAGACGAACAAACGACCCTCAGGTGAGACGGATCACGGGTCCCGCCCACCTGAGGGACGAACATCACGTGACCAAAAACAG
Organism: Brachyhypopomus gauderio; assembly: GCF_052324685.1. NCBI lineage: Eukaryota > Metazoa > Chordata > Actinopteri > Gymnotiformes > Hypopomidae > Brachyhypopomus > Brachyhypopomus gauderio. The sequence goes on from NC_135213.1 coordinate 2,510,034, forward strand.
GACCGCTGCCGCTGTAACCGGGGGCGACCGGTAGGGGGTAACAAAATTAAGACCACTTTTGCAGTAACAAAATCTGTGATAGATGCATTTAAAACATTTAAAAACAAATTAAGGCTTTAATTAGGAATTAGTATCTCCATATACCCAATTTTAAAATGTTAAAAGTTGGGCAAGATCTTAATACAGTCCTAATCTTGATGTTAATTGCACAAATGTTTCACAGTAACATTAGACACATGTTAAAAACGCATTTTAGTGAACAGTGAACTTATTTATTGTTATACATCAATCACACACACACACACACACACACATACACACGCATTACCCTTATGAATGAATTTACCATTCTGGCTTCAGCCATGGCTGGAGAAAGAAAGGTTATGTTAACAAGACTGTTTAGCATTTGTTACACACTTTCAAGAGCTCCAGCTTCTCAAATGCTGGGGGGCCTTATAAGAAAAGGCTCTTCCCCCTGCTGTTACCATATTAATTTGTGGAACTAATAAAAGACCAGCACCCTGTGATCTTAGTGCACGGCGGGGTTCATAATAGCAAATAAGTTCCTGGAGATATTCAGGAGCAAGCCCATGCAGTGCTTTATAAGTTAATAATAGAATTTTAAAATCAATACGGTATTTAACTGGGAGCAAGTGCAGGGCTGATAGGACTGGTCTAATATGTTGAAATTTTCTAGTTCTGGTCAGAACTCTAGCTGCGGCATTTTGAACTATTTGAAGTTTATTTAGATTCCTATTTGAACATCCTGTGTGACGGGCAGGGTGAGCAACTCAAAAAGGAAGCGATCACGCCAAGTCTCAGGGAAAGAGGATGGTTTAATAGAAAGTGTGCAAACCAAAAACCCGTGCATTGTTCCAAATGAAGGAAATAATAACCAGCAGTCAACTGGTACAAAGACAAGACGTATATAGACGAACAAACGACTCTCAGGTGAGACGGATCACGGGTCCCGCCCACCTGAGGGACGAACATCACGTGACCAAAAACAGGACCGCTGCCGCTGTAACCGGGGGCGACCGGTAGGGGGCCCCGCCACAACGTGACATCCTGACAGTGGTGAGTTACAGTAGTCTAATCTGGAGCTAACAAAGACGTGCACCAATTTTTCTGCATCATCCTGTGATAATGCATTTCTTAACTTGGCAATGTTGCGGAGATGTAGAAAAGCTATCCTAGTAGTATTATCTATGTATTTATCAAATGATAGGTCAGAGTAGAGTATGACGCCTAGGTTTTTGGCTACTGTGCCAGGTGTAATGGGGTAGTCTGCGAGATTAAGCATTAGATCTGGAATTTTCTGTCTTGAGGCCTTAGGGCCCAGGAGGAGAACTTAACATTCTTTCTTTTGATACCATTTTACTTTATGCGGAAAATTTAAGTTCGGATTTCTCTGATGTCATAAATGGAGTTGTACTTTTAGCAAAATACCACATTCACTACAGTAAGTGGAGTGGTTAAAAGCCTTCTTTTCTCCTTATGAATGAAGTAAATTCATATTACATTAAGTAGATAAAAAAACTTGGAAAATGCAAGAATCATCTCACACCAGATTTCTCTAGAAATCTATAGTTCTAATCTAATCATATGGCTTTACTCCTCTGTTTTATGTATGTACTATATGTGTATATGCATATGTGTATTATTGTTATTATTATTATTATTATTATTTGTCTACTGTCAACGTGTCATTATTTTGCCAGCACAAGTTCATATAAAATTACATTGATTCTACAGGGCCTATGCTGACTTTTACTTTGCAAAAGTTTGGTTATTCTCCTGTAGAGAAATTTGTTTGTTTGTTCAGCACCGAAAGCTAGTGTTATGTAGTTAACGTATATGTAGCCGCTTTATGTGAATGTCGTCATCTCAGATGTGCATTGCTAAATTGCCAGTCATGTTGAGTGTGAGTGAAGTTTTCGTAGAATCAGCGCTTAATGTCATGCACATAAAATTTCAGGATGCATGTTTTGAAATGACATTCAGTCTTTTGAATTTGCATTGTATTAACATTGTTTTTTGAGAACATATTCAGGGGTAACAGTAGGTAAATGCTGCCAGGTGCAGTCCTTGAATTTGATGTTAACCAAGGTGTGGGAACCCTGTGTAGGCTATTTTGAACACAGTCATACACAACTCTTAAATACATGAACATAAACAAGACACAACACATACCATTAACAAGACAAGAAACAGGTAATAGGAATAACAGACAAATACACACACATAAACACTCATATAACATATATTATATATACATGAACACTAACATGCCCGAGGGAGGACTCAGGGGCAGTACAATGATGACATTACAGAAATAAGGTTTGATTTCAATATAATAATTTAGCGCCTCCATGTGTCTAGTACCATTATTTAGTTTAGTACTACTTACTCTTAATCCTGGATGGTTAATGACTCAGTCCAACCACAGATTAAAAAAAATGAATAAATAAATTCCTGCGTAAACAAAATAAAACAATGCTTGTATCGGTGCGAGAAACTGATCCGCACTACAGAGATATATACTGTATTCCAGGGGTGCCCATTACGTCGATCGCGACGTAATGGGAAGTGTGGGTAGATCGCACGACATTAAAAAGTAGTGGATGAATGACAGGCTATCGTCCATCTGCACTGACGGTTGTATTTTGATTGCCATACATGGTAGCCAATGTGACGTCTAGGGCAGGGGTAATCAATTAAATCTTTCCGCGGTCCATTTTTGGCAGATAGCTCAGACCTTAGGTCCGGGTCGGCGGTGGCGAACGAAAGTTGTTGAGCGGGGGGGGGGGGGGGGGGGGGCGAACGTAACACTCAAATGGGTGGTGAACGTAACACTCGTCTGAAAATAAATTCTCCGGTTTAAAATATAGTCTCCCGTTAAAATTTTTTTGGCATTTGGGTCCGTAACCAGTTAATCAGGAATGTGACTGGGTCCGGACAGTACGGCGTTCGGGTCCGGATCCGGACCGCGGTCCGCCATTTGGTGATACCTGCTCTAGGGTTTGATACACGCAAACACAACCACCCCCCGGCGTCAACGATCGACACACGCCACTTGGTCATCTTATAAGTATGCGTGAGAAGTAAGCGTGAAAAAGTTTTGTTGTACAACCAGAATCTCTTCCACCTCCTCATGCTCTCTCTCTCGCTCTCTCTCTCTCTCTCTCTCTCTCTCTCTCTCGCTGACCAGACTGGTCCGTGAAAATGTCACTCAACATTGGATGTCCTCTGATTGCTCAGTTCACTCAAGGCTGACAGGTCACTCCCAGAAACTGGCGTGGGAAAAAATAAATAGGACATGAGTCATTCATGTCACAAGCACCGTTTTAGGGTCCCTTCCTGAATTCTTCTACCTGAACAATTACATCTGTGCTCTCGACTAACATGAAGGGCCCCCTGTCATCCATGATCCAACTCCTACTGATCTCTAACAGTAAGTTAAACAAGGTCTTAAGAATTACACACTCAACGACTAAAGTAACAGACTTTGAAAAGTTAAAATCATAAAGGAAAATGATTGTTTCATCAATCCACTGATGGCTGATATGAAACTGCAGTGTTTATACATGTGGCATATGATAATAAAATATCCATTAAGTGGTATCACTCCTGTATTATGGATATCATATTATTATGGATAATATGTTGTGGTTCCCTCTCTGGTATCACAGCTGCATTGTGGATTATTAATATGTTGTAGTTCCCTCTCTTGTGTCTAAATGTCCTTTGTTTTGTTCCAGTATTTTCTCCAGTTTCACCAGTCAGACCAATAAAGGTGAATCTTCATGATGCTGCTACTCTCCCCTGCAGTCAGATGTGTTCTGGTCTGGTCACGTGGACTATGTTCCATAAACCACGTGACATTCTGGCTCAGTGTGACCAGACATCCTGTCAGTCACAGGAGGGATTTCACATGTCCCATGATCAGTACCTGAAGGGAGATCTCTCCCTCACCATCACTGATGTTGATTATAATAAGAGGGGATTGTACACCTGTGAGTGTGATGCTTTGGATATCTGTGATGTGAACATTCAGATTGCATGTAAGTGTTTTAATGCTTGATTAGGTCTATTCTACCCTGTTTACACATGAACTCAGTTCATTTACTCACTTTATTTGTAAAATATTTGTTGTGTTTTTGTGGGGTGGAGAGAGGGATACGAAGGTGAGGGTGGTAGAGGCACGTCTTAAATATCCATAGACAAAAGAGAGCAAACATTGTCAGTGCAGGAAGAGTCCAAAGTGCACGGCACGTAACAAAATAGACAATAATACTCAAAGTCTCTAGGAAGCAGTAGCACACAGCAGTAGCATGAGCAGACTTCTGTGACATGAGTGAACAACACAGGAACAATGCACAGCAGTGGTGGTTTGGACCTGTGGGCTTAAATGCAGGGACAGGTGTGTGTGATGATGAGAGGGTGTGGCTAGTAGGTAGGAGATTGAGACCAGGGGAGTCGTGAAGTGTGAGGGGGTGTGTCTGTGTCTAAGTGGGCGTCTCCCCTGTGCTCTGGGGCCAGCCTGCTGTGACAGTTTTTCTTGCTGCTTCTCCCCAGCTGTAAATGTCCACACACACGTCCATCCTGGAGAATCTGTCAGCATGAATGTACCCGTCTCAGAGCCAGTGGAGGTGATTCTGAACAGGACTGGAGACACCAAACCAAACACTGTCAGACTGTGTGAGATGAGAGGACGTAAAATCCAGTGTGTATCTGAGTATGAGAAGAGAGTGTTGTTCAGATCCAGTCTGCAGTTGAAGGAGATGAAGGAGTCTGATAGTGGTGTTTACACCATACGGGACACCTGGAATGAAGAAGTTATTGCAACATGTACAGTAATAGTTGGTGGTAAGCTCTGATTTAGCTGTGTCAAATGGAAACTCCTTTGTAAGCTCCTGAACTGTTGTTAACCAAATACATTTAATCTCCAAATAAATGTATTTGATAAATTGATTAAATACTGTAACCAGGATAAATTGCAGGACTTTCATGCACTGTATTATTGTCTCACCTACTGATCCAGCTTGTCTCTACTGACATTGTATTAACTATTTCAATTGCCTTCAGTTTCGATATGTAGTATACAGAAAAGGCCTTATGCAAAAGTATAATTTGTATAATTGAAATACAACACAAATATGAATGAAAACAACCTAAATGCATCAATGTTCTGTTTCTGTGTGATGTAGTTAGGCTAGGCAGTTCTGCCTAAAGGATCACAGATTCCTCTTATATGAGAGAAGCTTCGTGATACTGCTACTCTCCCATGCAGTTCGTGTTCTTTTTCTGTGTGACGTAGTTGTCTGTAGTTCTGTCTCAAGGGTCACAGTGAAGCTTCATGATGCTGCTACTCTCTCATGTAGTCAGTGTTCTGTTTCTGTTTGATGTGTTTGTCTGCAGCTCAATCTCGAGTGTCAGTGAATCCTGCTGTAAAGGTGAATCTTCATGATGATGCTACCCTCTCCTGCAGTCAGACGTGTTCTGGTCTGGTCACGTGGACTGTGATCCATAATCCACGTGACATTCTGGCTCAGTGTGACCAGACATCCTGTCTGTCACAGGAGGGATTTCACATGTCCCATGATCAGTACCTGAAGGGAGATCTCTCCCTCACCATCACTGATGTTGATCACACTAGGAGAGCCTGGTACATCTGCTCCTGTAATGGTGAACCATTATGTGATTGGAATCTTCATGTCCATGGTAAGTAATACTTTATTGTCTGGTTGTGTTCATATTTCAGATGGATCTGTAGGTTATACAAGTCTGAGTCTTTTATAAACTAGATGCAGTGAGTGTTTCTACATTATTGTGTATTACTTACATACTACACACAGAAATTCCAAAATGTTCTTCATATTTGTTTTTCTACATCCAGCTTTCAGTTCTAAAGTTCATATCCTTCCTGGAGAATCTCTCATCCTAGATGTGCCTGTCTCAGAGACAGTGGAGGTGGTGTTTAATAAGACTGATCATGACCATCCAATCACTGTCAGTCTGTGTGAGATTAGAGGACGTGAAATCCAGTGTGTGTCTGAGTATGAGAAGAGAGTGTTGTTCAGATCCAGTCTGCAGCTGAAGGAGATGAAAGAGGCTGATAGTGGTGTTTACACCATACGGGACACCAGGAATGAAGAAGTTATTGCTACATACACAGTCACTGTTGGGGGTAAGACTTGATTTCGTTGTTCTATCTCTAAATGTAGATTACTGATTAGTAGGAGATCTGCTTTCAGAGCCCTAAAACCTATTTATTAGTGACTGTATACTATAATCTGAGAGAGGAATATAAGTTATTATAATTATTAATTAACTCCTTTTACATTACTGTCAGGGTTCAGCCCCTGACCTCCCCCTTCACAGAGGTCCTGCTATAAATATAGTCAGGGTTCAGCTGCTGACTCCTCCCTTTGGGTGTGTTTGTGTGTGTGCATACATTCATCTATGTGTGTTTACTTCTGTGTATGTTCTGTAGTATTTGTGTGTATGTTATTCGTGTCACCTGTCCCTTGTCTCGTTATCATGTGCTACTTGTCATCATTGGTGTATTTAGGTGTGTGTCTTGCGTGAGCTCGTTGTCAGTACTTGTCTTGACTTGTCCGTGTTGGTGAGTGTTGTTAAGCACTAAAGCACTAAATAGTAAACAATAGTATTGTGAGGTTTACACCTCTTACGTCCTCTTTTCATATGCATACACTATTTGTGTTCATCTGTGGTCATACTATGTGAGTGCTATTAGATTCATTATGTAAAGTAAGTTAAAATGTATTTATACAGCTCTTTAGAAAAAAAGTTACTGAGTGAGTTCACAGGGTCATATTATCAACAAGAAGAAATATGGTAAGCAAAACATAAGTAGATTCAGACAAGATTAATAGAGGCTAATGTATGATGAACATAGAGCTTAAAAGAGGTTAATATACGATGGGCTAGAACAATAATACAGGTTGTGGGCAACACGACAGGACTTACACAACCAAGAGGGCAACTCAGGAAACACAGGATATAAATACATGTGCTAACAAGGGAGAAGCAAGAAACAGGTGAAAACAATAATGAAGGGCGAGTAGGTGTTTAGTTCTGGTATTTAACTACCCTACCTGCTGATAGGGGTTTAGTTATGATATTTAACGGTGCCATTGCTTCAGTGATGCTTTTTAGATGTTGCTATGGCTTCAGTTGTCCACCAGATGACCATCACTGAGGCCTTGAAGCCTTTTTGAATCCTTTTTGGTACACTTGTTAGGAAAGCCTCAGTGCTTCATGATGCTTCACTTGCCCATCACTACCTATTACCACGGAAGCCACTGTAGACTTGGCCTTCACCAAAACTTACATGTAAAGCACAGGCTGAGTAGACTCCTAATGGACCAAAATTAAAGTTTAGTTATTTTTATTAAGTGCTGTAATTGCTGTTGCTGGTAGCACCCCAAATGCAGCATTCGTATGTTCAGATCTCATCATAAAAATTCATACACTAGTGTGTTTAACACACATTCAACACTGAGGAGTTCACTTCTGGAGTATTTAAACTCTCCTAATGTGTTGTGTTCTGTGTTTAGGAAGACAGGATGGACCTGGCAGCACTGCTGTGGAGAAGGTGCTGGCAGTAGTACTACCAGTTTTAGTGGTAATACTGGTGGTGGTGGTGGTGGTGGTGGTGAAGAAGGTGTTGTTCAAAGTGTTGTTGTGCACAACCAAATGAACATGGACAAGAGGAGCAGAGGACCAGTCACAATGGTCCAGAGAAGGAATCTGCCACCGAGATACTTCCCTTGAATCCTGCTTCATAATGAATGATTAATCTGATTCGGTTCCTGAGTCATCAGTCACAGCGTTGTAGCTCTGTAATCCTGTTTCTGATTCACCAAATACTGAATTATCTTTCAGTCATCCTGTTTGTTATTCCTGCCCATGAGATCTGGCTACTTACTGGACTAAATCACAGTACTGGACTGTTCAGAGATCAGTGATCTCAGCTGCTCTCCTGGACACTTTTGGGTGTTTTCACACTAGGAACCTTTCAGCATTTCTAGTGGTCTATCTGCTGAGTCATGCTTTCTGTAGTAAATGTGAACACACAGCCCTCAAGGCTGGACACACACATCCACAATCTACACAGGGCACACCAACCTGGGAGAATAGCTACATGTGGGATTGTGTGGTGTGAGGAAGAGACCTCAGCCTCTCTGCACCTCTGGAAGGTCACATGACTAATCAGTTGTGTTCTTCATGACAAAAGCTGTGTGCAGATGCACGAGAGTGAAACTGAGAGAGCGGAAATGTACACAAGAGTGAAAGAGTGGAAATGCGCACGAGAGTGAGTGAGAGAGTTTAAATGCACACTAGAGTGATTGTGGGTGAGTGGAAGTGTGGGTGAGTTGAAGTGAAGGATGAAAACATGAAGAATCCATCTTTCTTATTATCCTAAGTGAATGAGGGTGACATGAACAGTGATAATATCAGACAGACTAAGTTGCATTGTATGACAATACAACAATTACAACAAATTGTAATTGTACAACAGACAATTGTTGTATACATGTTGTATGTTAACACATGGTTTGAATTTAACTTACCTTTAACTATAAAGTTTTCAGATACACGACGAATTTCATGTCGCATATTTTTATCACAAGTCTGTTTGAATAGCTCCTTTATACTCCTTTAACTCGCCATAAAATCTGAAATCCTTCATTATTTTATTACAACACTTCCTGCACCCCAAACCAATGTTCTCCCCAATGTAACCAATGTATAAATCTATATTATATTATAATGTATGTGTATGTATGTATTAATCCGCAGTTACAATTATAATAAATATAATTTATTATTATTTCTATTATTATTTAATTGTTATTACTACTATTATTTTTAACTGTTTACAAAGGTGTCGTAAAATGTAACGGTAGTGTCGTAAAGTGTTAACGCATGCGCAAATATCTGCCCGATACGTGCCTGGGCCAATCGCAACGCGCATGCGCACATTTTCTCGCGCATGCTCGGTACGGATCGGGCAGGGTGTACGGATCGGGTAGTCACAGTAAGTCCTACACTGATTAGTCATAAGCAGAAAACTTACTAAACCAAGGACAATAACATTTCTTATTTTTCCCCATTCACAAAAGCTACATTTGCTTTAGTGAAAACTACAAACTTAAAAGACCATGTTTATTGTAAGGCCTTTTTAAAACATGCACCAACATTACTGTATGCACTAAGCAAAACAAAAATATACAACAAATCAAATAAACATAATTGTCACGTTGAGGACCCCGGCCCCTCCCTTTTGGGCGTGTGTCAACGTTGTCCACGTGCTTTGTCTGCGTCAGTGTATATACGTGGTTAGGGTTTTGTTGTGTGATTAATAAGCCTCACCTGTGAATCGTCTCGTGATCACGTGGGGCTACTGTGGTTTGTCTATTTAATGTGCGCTCGCGCAGTGTCCTGTGCTCGTCGTTGTCTAAGTCTGCACGTTGTTTGATTCCTCTGTGTTGCTCGTGCGCTATTGCGCAACCTTTATTGTGACATTAAAGTGACGTTTGCCACGAAGGAACGGATTCTGTGTCTCGTCCGTCTACCGCCGCCCAGCGTCACAATAATTTTTTTGGGCTGCACATTATATCAGTTTAGCATCAATAATGTAATGTTTTTTCAGTGTACCAGGAGCAGTGGAGACAATTTAATAATAGGTGACGACCTGTAAGCCTGGCGAATGAGTGTCCATTCATGAGCACTTTGTTGGCTTTCTGCTGGCAGAGGACACAACTGGGAAAGGCCTACTCAAGTTGTTTTTGGGACACCTGCAGACACTAAATTTGGATCTTGCTGATTGTCGTGGGCAATCCTACGACAACGGCAGTAACATGCAGGGGAAGAAACGGGGTCCAGAGCAGAATCCTGGAGCTTAACAACAAAGCACTCTGTGTCCCATGTGCCAGCCACACATTGAATCTGGTGGTTGGTGATGCTGCCAAGTCTTCTGTGACAGCTTTACGTTTTTTTGGACTGTTACAGTGACTGTATGCTCTCTTCAGTGCTTCAGGTCACCGGTGGACAATCTTTCAAAAACGTGACGGATTTTACCATTAAACCTCTCAGTTGGAGTCAGTGAAAGCTGTCCGATACCAGCTTCCTGACATTCTGGATGCCCTGACCACCCTGAGGGAGTTTGCTGAGGAGAAGCAGGACTCTGAATGTGCCTCCAATGCCAACAGCATTCACAAAGAGGTGAAGAAATGGCCTTTTCTGGTGAGTACTGTTATATGGTACAATGTCTTATTTCACATAAACAAAGTCAGCAAGCTATTGCAGAGCCCCAGTGTGTCAGTGGAGGTGATGAGGAGAGAGGTCCTTGCAGTGATGGCATTTCTGAAAGATTATCGAGAGGATGGATTCAACTCTGCTAAAACAGATGCCAGGGAGATAGATTGCAGAGAATATTGATTTGGAGTTGGCCTGGCCAGAGATGCGCCAGAGAAAGAAAAAAAGGCAGTTTGAGTATGAGGGGAGAGAGGAGACAGTGTGTACTGCAGAAGATCATTTCAGAAGGGAGTTTTTCCTGCATGGTGGACACAACCTTGGTCACAGTCAGGGAGAGATTTTCACACATGAAGGGTGTTTTTGAGCTATATGGTTTCCTGTACTCCACTAGATGAATGTTGCCACAGGCTCGAGAGGAAAATGAATGATGTTGATGCAGAGGACCTAAAGCAGGAAATAATTCATGCAGTCAAAGCATTCCCCCCACACGTCTCTTCGCCTTTCCAGATGCTGGATTATGTGATGCTGGATATGTCACATGAAACCCTGTGACTGTGGCATCAGGCGAAAGAAGTTTCTCATCACTAAAACGACTCGAGACTTACCTGAGGTCCACCATGTCTCAACACCGCCTGTCTGCTCTTGCTGTTATCTCTATTGAACATGAAATCACAAAAACACTGGGCATGGACAAGAATTGCAAGATTTATTCCTGTCCACACACAAAATCTTTTTATCAGTCCTGTTTAAATATAAATGGTGGATTTCATAGACTTGTATCCATTTTGTATTCTAGTTCTTTTAAGCGTAACATCATTTTGTATCCCTGGCAGTGGGTGTATTATTTGATTTCACATGTACTTGTTTCATTAAAACATGGCTCTGAATAATAAACATATAATTTTTGCAAATTGTCACGTAGGGCCACGCCCCCCTCTCCCCGCTGTCACTCCAATGTCTGTTCCTCGTGTTTTCTGTTATTCCTTGCCCGTTAGCCTCGCCCAGCTCGTCTGTAGCCCCGGTTTCCCCTGTATGCCACGCCTCGTCATCATCGTCCTCACCTGTCCCCTAGTTTAGTGTTCATATAGTCCCTGTATTTCCCCAGTCTGGTTGTCGGTTGTTTTGTTCATTCTATATATATATACAGGGGCGGATATATATTAGTGGTGGGCCGTTAACGGCGGTCGTTAATTTGATACTCTTATCAGGCAATATAAAAATTATCGCCGTTCATTTATTCTTAAAGTTGGGTTGGGAACTGGGCAGAGGTGGACGAAGTACTCAATTTCATTACTTGAGTCAAAGTACAGATACCACTGGTCAAATGCTACTCCGATACAAGTGAAAGTTGCATGTTTAAAATCTTACTTAAGTGAAAGTACTGAAGTACTTGCTTTTAAAAATACTTAAGTATTAAAGTACACCTTCCGTCACATTTGTAAAAAAGTTATAGTTTAAAAGTATTATACATCCTACCAAATCCTCTTTGGGCATAATAATCATACAGACTTTGATAATAATCCATAAGGCATATTCCAATGATGTACATCATTCAGGTAGTGGTAGCAGAAAACCAGGCAGTTTAACCTACACTTTAGTTTAAGGAACAAAAACATTTTCTAAAACCACAATTCACTGATTAGCCTAGCCTAACCTGTTTAAGCAAATTATGTTACCATATTAAAAGTCAATAATAAAATGACGGTTTTCTCTCTTTGCTAGTTAGGTATTCAGTCATCCAATACAACATTATGCTACAGTCAATATTAACAAAGACAAAGTAAAATTAGCAGTGTGACATCTTGGTTGTCTAACCTTGCCACAACCTTTTGCAGTATGGCTAAAGCCCGCCAACTCCATGCCACCCAACATGCTAACAAACTCCTTTCAAACTAGAAATCACAGCCACATTAGAATTATTGACATTAATTCTACACTGACATTAGAATAGAAACATTATTTGACAAGATTCAATTAACCCACACGGTTTCCCTTATTGATGTTTCCGTAGTTTGAATTACTTGCCAATATAATGTTAACATTATTTATAGTGATCCTAGCAGACCTAGCAGTGGAGTGAGCAGGCAAAGTCATTTCACTAGCCTTACTGCAAAGCTCCTCTGACTACATAGTCACTTAACAAAACATTTAGGCTGCATACCGTAATATTCTTCCTCAGGTGGGATGGTGAATTTTTGTATGCAGTGATATAGTTTGTTTTTGGCAAACAAAGCATGCATTTAAAACGATAGGAATGATTCATCTGTTCAGAAAACTGGAACATTTTGTCGAGATACGGCCATGGGTGCAAAAGAGCATGCCAGGGTTGCCAGCTCTCACGCATTGAGCGTGAGACACACGCATTTGACCGTTTTCACACGCTCTCACGCCACAGTTCCGATATCTCACGCCGAAAAAAAATCTAGTTTATTTACCTCTGATCTATATCTATCAACCACCGGCGATCGCGATATAATACTTAATTTGTGTCCATTTTTCACCGCCCCGGTAACGTTCGCCACCCCCCGATCAACAATTTACACTCGCCACCAAGTCCAGGTTCAAATCTCCCTCCATGCGATCTTGAAAGGTTGGCAACCCTGGCATGCTCCATCACCGCCGTCTCCGTTCATGTTGCTGTTATTTAGGAAAAGAACGACTAGCGACACCGAACTTGATTTTACACCTCACAGACACATCCTTGATTGCTGATAGGCTGTCACCTGTGAAAATACTATCGGGGGAGGGGAGGAGAGTTGTGTGTGGAAGTAACGAGAGCTGGATGGACAGAAATGTAGTGGAGTGATAAGTACTGTATTTGTTATTCAACTGTAGTGAAGTGAAAGTCATAAGTATTTTTTTAAAAATCAACTTAAGTAAAGTACAAATACTCAAGAACTGTACTTAAGTACATGTACTTCGTTACTGCCCACCTCTGGAACTGGGTCAAAATGGGTAAGCAAACTATGATGACTTTCAACTTGATAGTTTAGCTCGGCTGTATTCCTAACCAAATTGCACAGTAGGGGCGAGAACAAGTTTTTAAACCTGTGAATTACAAATCGTACGTGTTTTTACATGGATGCAGCCACAAAGTCGCCAGGTTTGCTTCATGGAAAATTCATTTTTAGGAACGTAAAGTGTTACCGGAGCGGAGCTCGGAGCGGTCGTTTTCTGCATGGTCCTAGCGCTAGATTCGTCGCTTTTTGAATATTTCTTTTTAACCGTTAAAACTACAGAGGACCAAAACTGACTTTTGAAAATTACGTCCTTGAGGTTAAATGTACTAAATGTTGGCTTACATTTCAAATATCATGTTTAGCTGAATAAACATGTTATTTAATGTACAGTATGTAGGCTTACAAATTCATGTTTAACTGAATAAACCGTTGAACATGAGTAGCCTACATTTTATTGAGCATGTTTTTTTTTTCTTCAAGTATCAAAGTAGAACAGCTTCCTCAAGCAGTCATTGATGCATTTTGGAAACAGGAGATGAGCCCATGGTCTAATGCACCCTCTGTATTAAGAAACCCTATCTCAAAAACTGACTTTTAGTCATTACTTGGGTAGCACGCATATGAGCCATTTTAATATAGATTAATCTAGATTAATTTCAAGATTTCGTGCGGGAGTGGAGGATATTTTCAGTGTGTTTAGTAAGTGATAAAGATAAGGACTCTTGTCATAACTGTGAGTCGATAAGTTCACTTCTTAGGGAGGCGTGCAAGATGGCGACGACGTCAGTCACACTTTAACGCCAGAGCCGAAAACTTGCTGCAAAATCGGTTTAAATGACTTCTTTTCGTCACCAGCCAACATAAGGAATATCTGTGATACAGCAACCAGGCCCGCCAGATAAGTTTTTTGACAGTCCTTCGCTTCTGAATAACATTTGTAAGGAAAGAGAGCCTAACTAAAGTAAGCTAGTTAATTACAATGATGGCGCACATGGAGGAAATGCAGTTGGATATAGAAGGTAAAGAGAAACGAAGTATTAAGGAGATCCATTCCTATGCTTGTCAGGCAGAGGACGGTGGAGAATGCTTCTCCTCCCCAAACACACCAATGAAGCGACCAACAAAAAAGACAAGAGGAGAATCTAAAACTAAGACACACAGCGAATCTCCGAGTGAGGAGCCAACGTTGTTTGAATTACAGAACACCATAATCAATGTGGTCACTCAAATAATAAATGAGAGAGCAGACCAAACCGACAAAGCCGTTCACTATAACACAATCCAAATTGAAGAGCTAAAGAAATCATTGGAGTTCTGTCATCAAGAAGTTGTGGATTTAAAGAAACAGGATGCAGAACTGCAGGAGCAATGCTCACTTCTGGATAAAAAAGTCAATGAGCTGGAAATGAAAGTGGGGGAAGCAGACCGCTACAGCCGACAGCTTAACCTCCGACTGTATGGTGTTCCTGAAAAGGAGGATGACAACCTAAAGATGCGACTTCAGGACATCTGCCGGGCGGCGTTACCAGAGGCAGAGGCTGGGATGGTCGTCTCAGGAATAGATGTTGTTCATAGGATCGGCCAGCTCAAAGATAGAGGATCCAACCAACCAGCGCGACCGGTAATCATCAGATTCCTGTCCAGAACAGCGCGGGATGCCTTATGGAGAGGATCAAAGAAGTGCAGCTATTTGAAAAATAACCGACTCAACTTTAGAGAGGATCTGACAGCAGCGGACAGAGAAGCACGCAACAGGCTGTGGCTGGCTGTGGAGGAGGCGAGGAAGAGAGGAGACAAGGCTTATTTTGTTGGAAATAGAGCCTACGTTAATGGGAAAGAGATTAAAATATGACAAACGAGTTATTGCATAAATATCCCATTGACCTTTCAGTACATTTTAAAGGTTTGTTCTGATTTGGTGTTCATAAGGTGATGAGTATTTGTTACAGTGCAGTGTTTTTCAGCTAGTAAGCAGCATAGTTTCGTTTTGTGCAGCAAGGTTTAAAAGATTGTGTGTGTGAGAGCTCTGCGTGAGCTAATGTCAATTTCTATTCTTTCTGTTAATGCCAGAGGTATCAGGAACCCAGTAAAGAGGAAAGCATTATTCTTATACTGCCAAAGTAAAGGTACAGATTTTTATTTTATTCAGGAAACTCATGCTTCAGAAGCAGATGTTACGTTTTGGAGGAGTCAGTGGGGGCAACAAATGTGGTTTTCTTTTGGAAACAACAAATCAGCAGGAGTAGCTATTTTAAAAGGTAAATTCAGAGGTGACATTCTAAAACAAGTGTCAGATGTCAATGAACGGTGGATTATACTTGTGGTGGATATTGATCAGTCACAGTTTATAATGATAAATATATATGGCTTTAATAATAAGCAGCAAAATTCTAATTTACTGTTAACTATAGAAGACAAGATTAATGTGATATTGGCTTCATTTCCTACAGCAAAAATTTTATGGGGAGGAGATTTTAACACAGTGATGGATGGAAACATGGATAGATGGCCTCCCAGAAACCAGAACCAAACATCATCCGAGTTAGAACATATTTGTAATCGGATGGGCTTGATTGATATTTGGAGACACAAGTATTTGAATAACAATTGTTACACATGGAGTAATAAGGACAGATCCCAACAGTCCCGCATAGATTTTTGGTTGATCTCTTCAGATATTGAAGATAAAGTGATTGATATATTGATAGAACCAACAATTCTGACGGATCACAAAGCAATCACAATTAAGGTTGATATGAAACTTCTTAGACACACTCGGAAGACAGACTACTGGAAACTTAACAAAAAGTTGTTAGAAAATGAAGAATTTCAAGATGGAACCTTGAGACTTATTAATAAATACTGGACAGAAGCAAATTTGCTTAGTTGTTTCGGGAAGTGCTGGGAATTGATGAAATTTGAGATTAGAAATTTGGCAATAAGAATAGGGAAGAAGGTGGCATCAGAGAAAAAAAAGAAAGAAACTCAGATAGTTTCCAAATTAATGACATTATCTGAAAAAAACAATTTGTATGAATCTAAGGAATATTCGTCATTACAGTTAGATCTGGAAAAAATATATGAGGATAAAGCCAAAGGTGCCTTTATTAGATCTAGGAGGAAGTGGCTGGAACAAGGTGAGAAGTGCACAAAATATTTTTTTAATCTTGAAAAAAGGAACTTTGAGCAGTCCTTTATTGGGAAACTTAGAATTAATGATGCGATATGTGAAGATGAAAAGGTTATTTCAAGATATGTGACAAATTTTTATCAAAGATTATATATGACTGGTTCTGAAAATGAAGATGACATGGATACGTTTCTTAGAGGACAGGAAGAAAATCTTAATAGTATTGACGATAATTTTAAATCACTCTGTGATGATGGAATTAATGCTAAAGAAGTAAAAGAATGCATAGGTTCTCTCAAAGATAATAAATCTCCTGGAAATGATGGACTAATTAGTGAATTTTATAAATTTTTCATCAATTCACTAGCCCCATTCTTAAAGGCCCTGTTTGAGGAAGCAATAGTCAAAGGGGAATTACCTCCATCTCTTCGACAAGGCTTGATCAAACTAATTCCAAAGCCGAAGAAGGATAAACTCAGTCTAGAAAATTGGAGACCAATTAGCCTTTTAAATAATGATGTGAAAATCTTTGCACTTATTTTTGCTAAGAGGCTAAAATGGGGATTACATTACATTATTGACGAGGAACAATCAGGATTTATGGCAGGCAGAAATATTTGTAATAACATTCGATTAGTTTTGGATATGATAGATTATAATGAGTACATACTAGATGACAGTTTTATCCTCTTTGTTGATTTTTATAAAGCATTCGATACCATAAGCCACAAATTTATGTTTAAAGTCATTCAGCATTTTGGATTTGGGGTTTATTTCTTAAGAGCTATTACTAGTCTATATAGGGGCTGTAATAGTTCAGTAAAATTAGCATGGGGTACAACTCAAAGATTTGAAGTGAATCGAGGAATTAGACAAGGTTGTCCTCTAAGCCCACTCCTCTTCCTTCTTGTCACACAAATTATGGCAGTGCATATTAAAAAAGGACAATTTCAAGGTATTACAGCCTTGGGCAGAGAGTTTAAATTATCACAACTGGCTGATGACACAGCAATTTTTATCTCTAACCAACATGATGTGAATAAGGCAGTTGCTTGTGTCCAGGTCTTTTCCTCAGTTTCAGGGTTGAAAATAAATTTGAATAAGTCTGTATTGTTTCCTCTTAAAGATTCTGATTTGTCAGAAATTAACGGTATACCTGTGAAAAATAACCTTACATATTTGGGAGTGGTCATTGAAAAAAATCAGAAATTGCGTACCTCTTCTAACTTTGCTCCGGTGATTGATCAAATAACCAAAAAATTTAACATGTGGTTGATGAGAGATCTGTCTTTAAATGGTAGAGTGTTATTGTCAAAGGCTGAAGGAATCTCCAGATCTGTTTACGTCTCTTTGTCGTTAGAAATGCCCAAAGAGATATCTAAGAAGTTAGACAAACTGTTATTTAATTTTATATGGAGAAATACAAACCATTACTTAAAAAAAGATGTTCTATGTAATGCCAAAAAATATGGGGGTTTGGAAGTTCTGAGTTTTGAAATGTTAAATAACTCGTTTAAAGTGAAATGGTTAACAAACTTACTGTACTCAAAGAGAAGGATACGATTTGGAACACATTTCCAAAACATGTCTTTGGTTTGATGGGGGGGGCAATTTTTTACTTAAATGTGATTACAAAATTGAAAAAGTACCTGTTAAATTGTCCAATTTTCATAAGCAAGCTCTTCTGGCATGGAAACTTATATATAAGCATAATTTCTCTCCAACTAATTATTATATATGGAATAATGGGAATATTCTTTATAAGAATAAGTCACGAGAGGTGTGTTGCAGCTTTTTCAAGGCTCAACATCTAATATTTCAATTGGTGATTTATTCAATAGCGGTATATGGATTGGTGATATTGATGTAAGTACAAAAAGATGCTCCAATAAGTTAATTAGGACAAACTTGCAAAAGGTAGCTTTGCCGGCTGGAAAATCGCTCTGGTCTTCTGTATATGGTGAAATAAGCTGGAATTACGTTTGGCTGCTTGGAGGGAAATTTTGTTTAAATAATAAGGTTAGGGAAGTTTCTTTCAAAATTTTACATAATATATACCCAGCTAAGAAAACATTGGAGAGGTTTAAACTTAATATTAACTATTCGTGTTCTTTCTGTGAGTCTTATACTGAAACAATTTGTCATTTATTTTATCAGTGTGTGCATGTCAAAATATTTTGGACTGATTTACAACATTACATTAGACAGAAATCTGGACAAATAATTCAACTTAAAGAGAAGGACATTATAATTTGTTTTGAAAACAAGGACATGGACAAGGACGTCATCCACTTCATTCAACTTCTGCTACTCCTGGGAAAATTTCATATTCATAAAACCAGATGGACGGACTGTAAACCCAATATTAACCACTTCTGCAACGAACTTCTGCAATACAGCATTGCAATTCAGAAACTCGAAAATAAAAAGGCAATTGAGACAAGTTGTGGTTTGGAAAAATTTCATGTTAACTTATAATTTCGTTCTTTATTCCCTTTGATTATTGCAACAGTATGTATATTCCTCTTTTTTTCTTCTTCCTTTTCCTTCTGTAACCCTGGCATAACGTGTTCTGTATAGATCTGTTGAAAATAAAGTTTAATTAAAAAAAAAAAAAAAAAAAGATAAGTTCACTTCCCTCTCTTAGTCAGCGCAGACATTTGTGGTCGTAGAGGGCAGAGGGGATGTCCCAGGAAGCGCCCCATCATGCACTTTTTACTTTTTTAGAGTAATGTAACATTTCATTCACATTGTTCCTTTGGCTTTTCACTTGACGCCATGCAAATTAGAGCCCCACGGGAATAGGAAATATACATATACATTTCTTTTTTCATTTTGAAGATCTTTAGAAAACCCGCTTAATTAATTTACACGTCTGCATTTTTGTCAGCCTTTTGCATCTGTGTTTCATCGCATTAATGCCGGCGTTTAGATCACAAAGATCAGGTAAGATTCACAAAACTTCAACATATCGCAAGTACGACGATAATTTATCACTTTTTTGTCGAAATTTACTAATTTTTTTAACAGCGATTCAGGCCCATTGATAAAAGGTGATATACTGCCACAGTAGTTGATATCGAGAATAAAGTCATAATATTTCGAGGATCAAGTACGAGTCTTGAGGAAAGCCGGATGCAAAGGACCATCAAAGCTTCCTCCCATTAACTGTTACACGCTATGCTTTTGTTTTATATGACCTTTATTTTGCATTGAAATGTAGTATTAAAACGCGCGCGTGCAATATTTGTGTTAAAGAGCCGCTCAATAAAACGGATCATTTGGCTCTTCGTTCTGTTTTTTCATATAGCAGGCGCTACTGTATATGGAAGAAAAATACAGTCCATATAGTTATTATTATTATTATTATTAGTAGTAGTATATTATTATTATCTCATTATTACGAGATATTAAGTATGAGGTACTGTACTATATGGACATTTTTTTCTTCAAGCAGCAGAAAACTTCCACTTCCTCAGGCTCGCTGTCACGCTTGGCTCTGCCCCCTCCAGTCCGCCACAATTTTTGTGTAGGTTTGTTTCTCATTATCGTCTGGTATTTCGTTTCTGGCGTGTTGTCCTGTACCTCGTATTATGTTAAAACACTCCTTCTTATATAAACCTCTTCCTTTCGTAGTTGCTGTAGTCCCTTGTATTCTCTCATAAGAGCTTACGTGAACATGCACTCAATATGCACCGTTAGGCCCATTCACACCCTACGGTAATTACGGATACGGACCCTTTCGTCCGGTTCCGGAGGTCGTTTCATCCGTCAGTGGGTCCGTTGCCAGAGCGCTGCCTGCTTTATACCTCCGGACACGGACGAATTTCGTCCGTCCGTACCAAACGTAGCCTCCGTAGGGGGCCACTACCTCTTTCCGGTTCCAACGTTGTTATGATTTTTTAAAATACATCCTCTAGAGGGCAGTATAGTCAAATTTCCGGCACCGGCGCACCAGCAATCTCCTCCCAGCTGTTTTTGCATCGCTGTTTATCGCGATGACCTGGCACCGTAGCAGAATGTAGCCTCTAACCAACTCGCAAAGTTTCTCTTCTAACTCGAGCGCCATTTTTTAAAGTCCAGTACTCTTCTTCATTGATTTTCCCGAATTGGTGTACTTCCGATGCTTCTGATTCTCTACTGCCCCCTGAATTCTGGTTTATATTGCTCCGTTACTACGGATTCGTAAGCGCTTTGGCAACGGACCCACTGACGGATGAAACGACCTCCGGAACCGGACGAAAGGGTCCGTATCCGTAATTACCGTAGGGTGTGAATAGTAACGGAGCAATATAAACCGGAAATCAGGGGGTGATAGGGAGCAATTTTGAATGCAGCGATGGGTTATATTATATTTAGTGTGGACCGTTAACGGCGTTAACACCGATAACGGCCGACCACTACTTAAATTTAACTCGCTTGCAGACCGTTTTTATCTGTATACATATATATATTAAATGTTAAATTTAATTAGTTGTCAGCCGTTATCGGCGTTATCGGCCCTAATTATATTATATATATATTTTTAGCAAACATCACATACAGTCGTATGCAAAAGTTTGGACACCTCTTGCCAAACGGAGTTTAATTTATTATATATAATATTATCAATAATATTATAATTAATATTTATATATAAATAAATATTTATTTGCAAATGTTTTCATATAACTGTACCATGTGTAGGAATAACGAGTTTAAATCATTCTTCCTTTCACTCATATGTATATATATATATATATATATATATATATATATATATATATATATATATATATATATATATATATATATATATATATATATATATTTTTTTTTCATTTAAAAAATAAATAAATAGTAACAAAAAAGGAAAAATAATACTACACATTTTAAACTGAACGGAGTAGAAAGATCGTAACCATTTTTGACAGTGGCATTTAAGCACATGTTAAACACATCCTATGGAGAAAATCACAAATAGATTTTAATTTTAATTTAAGCAGCAGTGAAAGATCTTTTTCAGACAACTACACTTGCTATATACAGAACTGTCAAATTTGTTTAATGCCTATGTTATGTGTTTGATTAAGTAAATGCAAGAAACCCAAATTTAACTCAGTAACGTATTAAGCAATAAATACCATGGAAGTAATAAAAGCAAACTTGATTAGTGAATTATTTACAAAAAATATTATTTAGATTTCAAAGGCAATAAAACAAATAAAAGCTTACACTGAATTGTTTGTGAAGAACTCAAACTTAATGGATAAAACAATTGTGATATCTGCTTGTTCAAATCAAGCTCATTAAAAATTAAGCAGCTTCATGCTCAAAAGAAAACAGTAAAAGCCAGCATTCAGAATGAACAATAAAATGCATTAATGTGGCCATGCAGAATGCAAAACGAACTTCAAGACTACCAAGAGTTACAAAAAGCATGCACAGACACACACACACACACACACACACACACACACACACACACACACGCACGCACGCACGCACGCACGCGTGTACAAAACAAAAGAGAACAAAAAAACACATTTTCACTTTCACTTATCAATTATTCGTCAGTCCAATTGGCCTGCTGTCAAGTAACCTTTGTTAAAAGTCAAATGCTAGACACTCACTGGAATATAACTACATCCGTTATATTC
Source organism: Brachyhypopomus gauderio (assembly GCF_052324685.1). NCBI lineage: Eukaryota > Metazoa > Chordata > Actinopteri > Gymnotiformes > Hypopomidae > Brachyhypopomus > Brachyhypopomus gauderio. The sequence continues at coordinate 2,532,050 of NC_135213.1, forward strand.
CAGTGCAATACCGCCCCACGCCAGTAGCTGGCGATCAAGATAAAACAGGACCTCCTCTCTGGGACCTCAATAGGTCCCACAGATGAGGTAAGCCCCAGAGGTGAGATTTACGGCCAGACCCTACTCGCTGTATGAGTCATTTTACTGCACAAGAAAATGATTTCACGTTGGGCTTAGAGGGCAAACGGTACGATTTGACTTGACGTGTATGTGACCTGGTTGGTGGGGCACGGGAGAAGAAGTCTATCTGTGACCGTGTGTGCTGTGCTGAAGACGCTTCCTTCCACTCGCTGAACTGAACTGCTGCTGCAGCGCATCTGGTGTTAAAGGAAGAGAGAGGTCGGGTGTGTGCGAGGTGGTGGCTCATTTCAAGGCATTGTTTTTAATCGCTCAGGTTTTCAAAAGATAATTTTAAACCGACCTCAGTAAAATGTTAATAATAATAATAATAATAATAATAATAATATATATTTTTTAAACCGAAGTTTCAAAAGGGCACTTTCGTTGATAAATGGCAGAGTTGGTGGTCTATGTCTGCACGCCACTGATCCTCCATATGCGTATGGTTTGCGTTGAGGAGACTAGCCCCGTTAAAGTTCACGCCAGCCCTTTATCGCGTTTGTGTCCAACCCCGACTCCCACAACGTTACACTGCCTCTCTCTCTCTCCCTCTCTCTCTGTCTCACACACACACACACACACACACACACACACACACACACACACACACACACACACACACACACACACACACACATACACACACACACATTCTCTCTGCTTGTTGTCACAAGCAATAAAGAAATACACAAATAACATCATAAAGCCTAAACACCCCCCCCGCCCCCCCGCATACTTATTTGAACCTGAATCTTTCTACCTGAACATGTATATGCAATTACACCTGTGCTCTCCACAGACATGAAGGGCTTCAGTGTTCTGTCACACATGATCCAACTCCTACTGATGTCTAACAGTAAGTAGAACAAGATCTTAACATTTACACACTGAACCATTAATAGTGACAGTACAGACTGAAAATGAAAGATGAAATTATAAAAAAAATAATATTTCATCAACCCACTGATGGCTGAGATGTTTGAGTCTGAGAAACAGCAGTGTTTACACATGTGGCATATTACAGAAATTCAGATTGTATTTCAATGGTCATAATTTTGTATATATCATTTATCTACTTTAAACTAGACTAGCCCCATCCACCTGTCTATCATGTTCACATGTCCATGTAAGCCCCTCCTCTGTATGTCTGGCATGTCTTCAATTTGATTTTTCTTAGTTTTGTTTTTTGGTTATATCTGTTCTTTGTATATAGTGTAGTGTTAGTATAGTTGTGTCTGTTTTATTTCCAGTGTGGGTTTTGGTTATTATTTTGGACTGGGTCACTTTTGATGTTTGTACCAGTGTTACCACTGTGTGTTGTTTATATGTTCAGTGTCACGGTGAGGGGGCCGGGTCGCCACCAGAGGGCGCGTAACCCGGCCAGCAGCCGATCCCAGCACACACCCCCGCGCACGCAGCCACTCCCACAGTCGCAATCACCGTCATACTGAGCACCTGTTTCTTGTTTACTTTGCACTTCTTAAGCCCACAGGTCGTCTGGTCCAGTGCTGCACATTGCCGCTACACGAGCGTCTCTGGTTGATAGCACGTCCCTACCGTGTGTGTACGCTACGAGCTTCACCTTGCATCTACAGTGTATGCGCTACGAGCTTTACCTTGCATCCACAGTGTGTGCGCTACGAGCTTTACCTTGCATCTACAGTGTGTGCGCTACGAGCTTTACCGTGCATTACTTGCTGTGTATGCGCTACGAGTGTTACTGGTTGCCATGGATAATAAACCACCTTCTGTCCAACCCACGTCTCCGGCTGCCTCTGTCCCGACGCCCCCGGTGTCACAGAATGTGCAGCCTGGAGCAGCCGGAGGCGAGGGCGCCTCTGCTATAGAGGTGTTGGCCCATCAAGGCATCATCCTGGGCAGACAACAGCAGGAGCTCCAGGAGCTCCGCTCAGTGGTAACTACCCTGACGACCTGCATCCATGCTCTGACGGTACAGGCACCTGCGCGCCCTTCGACGCCAAGAACGCCGATTCCTCCACCCGAGCCCTACAACGGGGATCCGGAGCGCTGTGAGGGCTTCCTGGTCCAGTGCCAGCTCTATTTTACCAGCATGCCCCACCTGGAGGAGAAGGAGAAAGTCGGCTTCATGGTGAACAGGTTGCAGGGCAAGGCACTGGACTGGGGAGCAGCCCAGATCAGCGCGGAGAAGCCCTGTACCCGCAGCTACGACCAGTTTGTTCGCGAGCTGCGGGCGGTCTTCAACCACCCCAGCCGCGGGAGGGTCTGCGGCCAGAGCCTGTTACAGCTACGGCAGGGAAGCCGAAGCGCCGCAGACTACGCTCTGGAGTTCTGGACCCTGGCTGCCAGGACTGGTTGGGGAGAAGCGGCTCAAACAGACGTCTTCCTGGCGGGGTTAAAGCCCGACCTGAGGGCGGAGTTGAGCTGTCGGCCCGAGGGACAGGACCTGAATCAGATGGTGCACCTGGCCATAACCATGGACAGGTTGCTGCAGGAGCGAGGCAGAGGAGCGGCGCTTCCTCCTACCCCGCAGGCTCCCGTGCACACACCGCCCCGTGAGACCACGCCCGCCGAGCCCATGGAGATGGGTGCTGCCGCCCCCCCCCCCCCCCCTCACTCGTACCGCTGGTCCGAGGAGGGGGCGGGCTAGGGTGAGTATCGCTCTGATGGGAAATCTCTTAACGTGGGAAGCGTCAGTGTCTTACGGGGCGATGTCCTTATCTGTATTTGCATTAGTGGATACGGGAGCCTCGAGGAACCTGATGCGGAGGAGCGTCGCTGAGCAGCTGAGGGTGCCCCTGATCCAACTCGAGGAGCCGAGACGCATGCACGCACTGGACGGGCAACCTGTGGGCGGGGGTTTTATTTCTCACCGCACTGCACCAGTCACCATACACGTTCAGGGCCGAAGGGAACAGATCAGTTTTTTTGTACTCCCTTCCACACGCTATTCCATCACATTAGGTCTCCCTTGGTTTAAACTTCACAACCCCGTTATCGACTGGTCCACGGGTAAGCTGCTGAAGTGGATAGCGCCTCTACAGGGCACCCGGTCTCCCTCCCGTGTGTTCGCGCAATCCACCAGCGTTGAGAGCCCTAACATCAGCTCCACCCCAGTCATTCCCGCTCCATACCGTGATCTAGCAGAGGTGTTCAGCGCTGCCAAGGCCACCCAGTTACCACCCCAGTTAAGGAGGCTTTCGCTCAGGGCTATATTACTCCCTCCACCTCTCCCGCCTCAGCCAGCGTCTTCTTCGTAAAGAAGAAAGACGGTGGGCTGAGGCCATGCGTAGATTACCGAGGGCTCAATTCCCTCTTAGTGAACTTTGCCTACCCGCTGCCTCTAGTGCCGTCGGCGCTGGAGCAGTTAAGGAAGGCTAAAGTCTTCACTAAACTAGATCTGCGCAGCGCCTACAACCTTATTCGCGTACGCGAGGGTGATGAATGGAAGACGGCGTTTAGTACCTCTACGGGGCACTATGAGTATCGCGTCTTGCCTTATGGCTTGGCCTCTGCTCCGTCGTTCTTCCAGGCGTTCATTAACGAGGTCTTAAGGGAGTTTCTGAATAGATGCGTTATCGCTTACATCGATGACATTCTGATCTATTCTCCCTCCCACGACCAACATGTGCGTGATGTACGGGCAGTTCTGGGCACGCTCTTGCGCAATCGGTTGTATTGCAAGCTCGAGAAGTGCGAGTTCCATCTCAGCGAGATGAACTTCCTAGGTTACACCATTAGGCCAGGCTCCGTGCACATGCAGCACAGGAAGGTGGAGGCGGTCGTGAAATGGACGCAGCCTCACACACGACGCGAGCTGCAGAGATTTCTGGGCTTCGCGAATTTCTACAGGAGGTTCATTCGCGCATATAGTCAGATCGCAGAGCCCCTTACTGACATGCTGAGAGGGGGAGGAGTTAAGCTTCGCTGGACAGAGAGATCTACGAGAGCGTTCAACCAGCTGAAGCAAGCGTTTGTCGACGCGCCGGTTCTGCACCAACCGGATCCTAACCGTCCCTTTATAGTGGAGGTAGACGCGTCGAACGTGGGAGTAGGCGCGGTGCTGTCACAGCGACCGAAGAAGCATAGCTCTCTCCGTCCCATAGCCTTCTACTCGAGGAAGCTCACCGCCGCCGAGCGTAACTACGGGGTGGGAGACCGTGAGTTGTTTGCCATGCGCAAGGCGTTCGGTGAGTGGAGACACTGGCTGGAGGGAGCTAAGCATCCATTCACCGTGCTTACTGACCACAAAAACCTGGAATATATCAGGACCACGAAACGGATGAACGCCCGTCAAGCCAGGTGGTCTCTGTATTTCTCTCGTTTCAAGTTCCAGGTGACATACCGGCCAGGAGAGAAGAACCAGCGTGCGGATGCGCTATCTAGGTCCTTTCCTGGCAGTACGGAGTCGACGAGAGAGGAGCCGGTGCTTACGCCTGAGTGCGTCGTGGGAGCTTTGGAATGGCAGATCGATCGGGAGATCGAGGCAGCGAACCTGCATCCAGGCTGCCCGTACGTTCCCCCCGCGCACGTTCCCCCCCGTAAGTACGTTCCCCCCGCGCACCGTAGTGCCCTCATCAGCTGGGCTCATACGTCAGTGGGGACGGGGCACCCAGGGGTGTCAAAAACGGCTCAGTTGTTGGGGGCTCGCTACTGGTGGCCGGGGCTGCACCGGGACGTACTGCAGCAGGTGGCGTCCTGCGCGGTGTGTGCGCGGTGCAAGGTGCCACACTCTCCTCCTGCGGGTAAGCTCCTCCCTCTCCCTGCACCCAAGCAACCATGGACGCACATCGCTTTGGACTTCGTCACGGACCTCCCCCCGTCCGAGGAGAACACGGTCATCATGGTGGTAATAGACCGGTTCTCGAAGATGGTTCGCTTCCTTCCACTGCGGGGCCTGCCCACCGCTTGGGAGACTGCGGATCTCTTGTTTCGGCACATATTCCGGCAGTTCGGTCTGCCTGAGGATATCGTGTCGGACAGGGGACCGCAGTTCACCTCGCGTGTGTGGCGGGAGTTCCTATCCAAGCTCAACATCACATTTAGCCTAACCTCTGGTTACCATCCGCAGGCTAACGGACAGGTGGAGCGAGCGAACCAGGAGGTGGGAAAGTTCCTGCGCGCGTACTGCAGCGAGCACGCGGACACATGGTGCGCCCTTCTGCCCTGGGCCGAGTACGCACAGAACTCCCTCACTCATTCCAGCACGGGGATGACACCGTTCGAGTGCGTGCTCGGTCGCCAGCCGCTGCTCTATCCTTGGAACGCTGCGTCCTCAGACCAGCCCATCGTCGAGGAGTGGTGCAAGAGGAGCGAGCGGGTGTGGGAGGACACCCATCAGCGGCTGAGGGAGGCGATCCGGCGATTCAAGCGGAAAGCCGACCGTCGGAGGGGAGAGACCCCATCTTATCAGGTAGGGGATAAGGTGTGGGTCTCCACCGAAGATGGACGCCTGGGCAGGAGAGGTAAACTGGGGGAGAGATATGCCGGCCCGTACGTCATCTTGAGGCGGCTTAACCCAGTTACTTATCGCATCAGTCTGCCCGAAGACAGACGTGTGTCGCGTGCATTTCATGTGTCCGCTCTCAAGCCATACAGAGCAGGTGCATTGGAGGAGGCCTCGACGTCACGGCCGCCCTCGCCGCTGCAGTTGTCGGACGGACCCGCGTACCTCGTGGAGAGGTTACTGGACTCGAGGCGCAGAAAAGGTGGCTTACAGTACCTGGTGGACTGGGTCGGATACGGACCGGAGGAGCGCTCCTGGATACCGGCCTCTCAAGTGGTAGGCCCCTCCCTTATCGCCGACTTCCACAGGGAACATCCAGACCGGCCAGCTCCGCGGCGACAGGGAAGACCGCGTGGGAGTCGATGGGAGGGGTCCTTGGGGGAGGGCTCTGTCACGGTGAGGGGGCCGGGTCGCCACCAGAGGGCGCGTAACCCAGCCAGCAGCCGATCCCAGCACACACCCCCGCGCACGCAGCCACTCCCACAGTCACAATCACCATCATACTGAGCACCTGTTTCTTGTTTACTTTGCACTTCTTAAGCCCACAGGTCGTCTGGTCCAGTGCTGCACATTGCCGCTACACGAGCGTCTCTGGTTGATAGCACGTCCCTACCGTGTGTGTACGCTACGAGCTTCACCTTGCATCTACAGTGTATGCGCTATGAGCTTTACCTTGTATCCACAGTGTGTGCGCTACGAGCTTTACCTTGCATCTACAGTGTGTGCGCTACGAGCTTTACCGTGCATTACTTGCTGTGTATGCACTACGAGTGTTACTGGTTGCCATGGATAATAAACCACCTTCTGTCCAACCCACGTCTCCGGCTGCCTCTGTCCCGATGCCCCCGGCGTCACATTCAGCACCTTTAAATAGTAGTAAAGTCAAATACACCAGAATTTGTTTATACTGGAACCCTTGTGCACTGTCATCCATTCACTTCCCTGTAATGGCGTAGATCCTAGACAAGGTTGTAACAGAATTGGGGGCTCATCCTCTCTTTCTTTTCTGGCTGGTGTTTTTTTTTCTTTGTGGGTGGGCGTGTGGTGCTGTAGGCCCATGGTATCATGGCTACATTAGCTCTGTCTGTTTTTGAATGATCAGCCCATCATTCGAGCAGTTGGTTTGTTGCCAGAAAGTTGATTTGTTGTCTGTTGATGATTTTTATGACATTCATGTGCCTCGCTCTGCTGCTAAGAGGGAGATTAGGCTGCTACTGGAATCATATCTTGTTGAATGTGGAGGCCTTCATGAACAGGAAGTATCTCTGGGTGTTGTATGGGTCTGGCCCAGGGTGCAGACACGACAGAGACTGAGGTCGACCCTGTGGTTAGACCACGCATAGATTCCAGGGGTTCTTCCACTTCTGACCACCTGCTAGAGCTGAAGCATAAGGAACTGGAGCTGGAGATAAAAAAACAAGAACGTGTGGCTGAGCTCTTACTCTTATGTCTCCGGGCTTTGCAAGGAGGATACACTCAATAGGTTAAGTTTGGGTCTAAATTCGCCCTTGCCTCAACCTCGTACCTGCTACCTCCCCAGCGCCAACTAGCAGTGCTCCTACAGGTACACCTGTACCTCAGCCTTGTTCCACTTGTGTCTCCAGTATCCCAGCTTCATCTGTCTCTGTTACTGACCACTTTTGACATCAGTCGGCAGATTAATTTCTACTGCAGCACATAGAGGTAAGTGTGTTGCAGTGACCAGAGATCCTCATGTCCCAGAAGGCTCAAGATATGGAAACCTTGGGCCAACCCGAGATATTTCCATCTGTCACAGCCACACAGCTGACCCCAGAGGCTGCACCGCTGGCTCCAGCGGCTGCTCCGCCAGCCGCCCAACCGGTACCAGCGGCAGCTCTGCCTGACGCCCATCCTGCACCCGTGACCCAGAGGGGGATGTCTCCTGCACCCGCCACTCAAAAGGGGACTGCTCACATTCCAGAGGTCCGAGGGGGGGAGCTTGCTTGTGTTCCTGAGGCCCGAGGGGAGTCCTGTTCACATTCCTGAAGCCTGCCAGGGGCCTACTCCTGAGCCCCAGCGGAGGGCTACAAGGAATGCACTGCCGTCTCTCATGGCCTGCCCAGCCATCTGTACAGGCTGCCCAGCCTGAGTTGAACTCTGCTCAGTCAGTTCACAAAGCACTGTCCCTCTGTAGAGGGTATGGACCCTTGGGCCATCCGACTTTGGATGCTTTGGTGGAACGTCATGGCTAAGGACAGCACCCAACATGCTGGAACATTTAGCGGACTTAAAGTCCAGCTCTAGGCCCTTGTTCCTTGTTTCTGTCCATGGATATGCGTTAGTTCCTGTGCCAGTGACATTGTCATTTCCTGATGTTGTTCATGTACCCTTATCTTTATCAGATTTGAGTGTCTTTATTCCGGTTACTCTCTCAGGTTACGTCCGGTTACGTCCCTGTTCACATGTCTGTTGTCTTGCAAATACTTACCTCATTTATTGACTCCTCTTCTGCCCCCTATCCTGTTGTCTCTCCCAAGTCAGTTACTGTCCCTAACTCTGGTCCTGAATGTTCTCTGTCTTGCATGTCTGGTTCTGGTTGTTTCCAGTGTCTACTCCTGGTCCTGTTTCTGTGTTTCCTGTCCCATTCCCTGTGCTTCTTCCTGCTTGGTCAGGTTCTGCCCCGATTCCAGGATACCCCAGGCATGTGTTTCCTGTTCGAGCTCCAGTGTCCACATGTGTGCATTGGCTGGTTCTTGCCCCTGTGTCTCACTGATTATTTATTTTTCTGAGTCCTCTGTTACTTTGTTTGTCCTGGTTTTGTCTCCTGTACTTGTTCTCTCTGGTCTTTTGGGTTTTTTGTTTTTTGTTTTTTTCATTAGCGCTTAAGGTGGGTGGATGGGGGGGGGGTACTGTCATGACTTGCCCCGCCCCCACCTGTCTATCATGTTCACATGTCCATGTAAGCCCCTCCTCTGTATGTTTGGCATGTCTTTGTTTTGTTTTTTCTCCCGTTAGTCTAGCCACGTCCTATGCTGTACCGTGTTCATAATCATTATGTTCTGTATTTAGTTTCCCTATTGCACGCGTCTTCCATAAATATGCATTAATTAGTATCACAGCTGTATTATGAATTATTAATATTTTTAGTTCCTTCTGTGGAATCACAGCTGTATTATGGATTATTAATATGTTGTAGTTCCCTTTCTTGTGTTTAAATCTTTTGTTTTGTTCCAGTCTTTTCTCCAGTTTCACCAGTCAGTCCAGTAAAGGTGAATCTTCATGATGCTGCTACTCTCCCCTGTAATCAGACGTGTTCTGGTTTGGTCACGTGGACTGTGTTCCATAAAGCACATGACATTCTGGCTCAGTGTGACCAGACATCCTGTCAGTCAAAGGAGGGATTTCACATGTCCCATGATCAGTACCTGAAGGGAGATTTCTCCCTCACCATCACTGATTTTGATTACACTAAGAGGGCCTTGTACTTCTGTGAATGTGATGGTGCAGAGATCTGTAATGCAAGTATTCAGATCAAGTGTAAGTGTGTTAATATTTCATTAGATTTTTTCTAACCTGTTTATATATGAACTCCATTTAGATATTTCATTTGTAAGATATACACAACAAATGTCTTGCTGCTTTTCCCCAGCTGTAAATGTCCAGACAACCATGCACCCTGGAGAATCTCTCAGCATGGATGTACCCGTCTCAGAGCCAGTGGAGGTGATTCTGAACAGGACTGGAGGCACCAAACCAAACACTGTCAGACTGTGTGAGATTAGAGGACGTGAAATCCAGTGTGAGACTGACTATGAGAAGAGAGTGATGTTCAGTTCCAGTCTGCAGCTGAAGGAGATGAAGGAGTCTGATAGTGGTGTTTACACCATACGGGACACCTGGAATGATGAAGTCATTTCTACATATACTGTAATAGTTGGTGGTGAGCTTTGATTTGATTATTTTAAATTACTATTTACCAGATATATTCTGTGTTTTACCAATATATAAAAAAAATTGAACCAGGTTTAAGGTTGCATAATACACTGTAAGAATTTTACATTGTACACCATGTTACTATACTCACATAGCAACAATTAATCTTACTTCTGTCACAGTTCAGCTCCGGACCCCTCCTTGTGGGCGTGTTATTACATTGTCTGTGTGTAGTTATGTCCATGTTTGTAGTTGCGTGGGTGTGGGTTGTTTGTGAGCGTGTTCGTTAGTCTCACCTGTGCCTTGTCTCATGATCACTGGGGAATGTGTTATTCACCTATTTAATGTGCGTTCGTGCAATGTCTCGTGCTCGTCTTTGTCTAAAGCTCGTGCCTGTGTGAGCTGCCTGTTTTGAGTGCTTGCGCTATACGTGCTGAACTTCGTCATTTATGTCATTAAAGTATATGTTTCACCGCTACATTCTTCGTCGTGCCTGCCTCCTCCGCACGTTACAACTTCCCCTTATTTTAATTGTTTATGTAATTTTGTTACTGAATATAGAAACTATTTAAATGATCTTTTGTAAAAGGTGTAATGAGTATAATTTGACAAATAGTACATATATGGATCAAAACACCCTAATACAGACAGTGTGATCTGTTTCTGTGGCTGTCTGATTGGTTTTCTGCAGTTCTTCCACAAGGCTCAATTCCTCCTAGAAGAGTGAATCTTCACGATGCTGCTACTCTCCCCTGCAGTCAGATGTGTTCTGGTCTGGTCACATGGACTGTGTTCCATAAATCACGTGACATTCTGGCTCAGTGTAATCAGACATCCTGTCAGTCAAAGGAGGGATTTCACATGTCCCATGATCAGTACCTGAAGGGAGATCTCTCCCTCACCATCACTGATGTTGATTACACTAAGAGGGCCTGGTACACCTGTACCTGTAATAATAAAACATTATGTGATTGGAATCTTCAAGTCCGTGGTAAGTAATACTTACTATCTGGTTGTGTTAATCTGTCAGATGGGACATTAAGTCTGAGTCTTTTATAAACTAGATGCAGTGAGTATTGTGAGGAGTGTTTCTGCATTATTGTGTAATATTTACACACTATACACATAAATCCCAGAATGTTCTTCATATTTGTTTCTCTACATCCAGATTCCAGTTCTAGAGTTCATGTCGCTCCTGGAGAGTCTCTCACCCTGAATGTGTCTGTCTCAGAACCAGTGGAGGTGGTGTTTAATAAGACTGATCATGACCGTGCAATCACTATCAGACTGTGTAACATTACCAAGCGTGAAATCCAATGTGTGTCTGAGTATGAGAAGAGAGTGATGTTCAGATCCAGTCTGCAGCTGAAGGAGATGAAGGAGTCTGATAGTGGTGTTTACACCATACGGGACACCTGGAATGATGAAGTCATTGCTACATACACAGTCACCACAGTCACTGTTGGGGGTAAGACTTAATTTCAATTTTCTGTCTATAAATACAGATGACTGGTCCTACAATCTATTTGTTAGTGACTGTATTCTATAATTTAAGAGTGCGATATAAGTAGGAAGATATTGTAATTAATTATTAACTCACTTTCATATTATATTAGATTACTCATACCTTTAGACTGTAATGGGCGAGGTGAGGCAGGATGGAGAGACAGGCATACAGAACAACAAGTTTTGTTTATTGAGTAAATAACGCAGCATAATGCTTGCGTGAACACCAAACATGCATAGGACTCAAAAAGACGAGCACAGGACAAGACTAACTCACACAATATATACACAACACATAACAAGCACCGCGTGTAACACATTAGACTGAGGAGATGGGTGAACACATCCACACAACTACACCCACAGGAAGTACATATATAGACAAAGGCCACGTATACACACACACCGAAGGGAGAGATCCGTGGCTGTAATGTGACATAAACCAAGTGCACTGGCTACACAAAACATGTTGAGGATATGAGCATTTGCACTTAACAAGACAAAGATGCAAAACCAAGTGTGGGAAATAATTTATATATTAAAAAATCATACAATAAATGGATTAAAATAAAATAATGAAGGGATATGGAAACAGAAAGCAAAACATAAGTAGAAACAGACAACAAGATTAACAGAGGCTAATATACGATGAACCTCAAGGTTAACTGAGGCTAATAATGCTAATAATGGAGAAACAAGGAACAGGTGCAAACAATAACGAAGGGCAGAAAACTAAAAGTGGGACGTAACTACCAACACCAACACAAAATATCACATAGGAATGGAAACCAGGATGTAAACAAAGACATGACAGACAAGTCAGGGAAAGGGGTGTGGCCAATCGTGACATAACTGCAAACCCCAAAGATGCAGGCATAGGCATTCCATAATTTATGAGCAATAACCTCAAATACTAGATTTCCATGAGTCTTTAAACATGTGGAACATGTAAAGGACATAGATCACCAGATCTGAGGGAATGAGATGGTACTTGTGGATAGGGAAGTTGAAGGGACTTAATGAAGTAATGTGGGGTTATCTGTTTCTCTTAATAATTTTGCTGTTGCATTCTCAATTGCTTCAGAATCTATTACTCTAAGTAAAGAAAAAAAAATCGTTGGGGTCACGTGTAGCTCCGCCCCCACCCGTCTGTCTTGTTTTTGGTTCCGTTTAGCTTTTGGGGTTTACCGCAGTCTGTAATGTCTTTATGTATTGGTTACAGTTCTGTGTCTGATTGCCTATCATTTATGACCCTGGACTGTTATTACTCTTCTCCTGGAGTTGTTCTTGATAAATCTCTCTCTACTCCGCAAATGCGTCCACCTCTGTCTCGCTCCACACCCAACGCATTATAGCAAGAGATAAAACATGCAGCAATATCTCCAACTCTGCTTGACTGAGCTATAGATCTCATCTTGCTTTATATGAGTATCAAAAGACAAAAACTGATAGATTAAGAGTAATAATAAAAATAACAGTGATCTGCACAAAATGATCTGCTGTGCATTTCATAATGGCTTCCAGTCAGTGCACCAGTCCCCAAGCAGGACACACACACACACACACACACACACACACACACACACACACACACACACACACACACACACACACACACCTGTACCTTGTTTGCCCTCTTTCTTCTCCCACAGGTACTTGTCGTGATTGAATTGCTATTATACTGTTTGTACTGCAATTGTGTGACAATCCTATTAATAATATATAATCACTCACTGAATAAAAAACACTCCCCTCTGACCATTCTAAGTGGTATTTTCCTCTATCAGAGGTCTGGGAGCTTGATGGTCCTGTGTAGTATCTTAGTTAGGGTTACGTTCCTGTTCCCAGGACTGCATTCATATAGATGGAGATCTCTGGTGTTGTTCGTGGCATCTATTGGAGTCACTAACATTTTGAGATCTGTGTTTAGGAAGACGGGAGGAACCTGTAACTGGCATAAAGGAGAAAGAGCCAGAGAAGACTAAGCTGTGGGTGCTGGCCGTGGTCCTGCCACTGGTCTTACTGGTTGTGGTGATTTTGATTGTGAAGTTCCGAAAGAACTTACAGGACTGTTGGCTACGGATGAACCCACCACCAAATGAACGTGTAGAGCAGCAAGAGATGAATGTGATACACCCAGGTGGGGAGCAGATAACCAATCAGAATGATCCAGGGATTGAACCAGCCATTCAGGATCAACTCTTGAATAATGATTAATCAGATACTAAATTGCCACTCTCTGATTCTGTTCCTGATTCATCAGATACAGACTTGTAGCTCTCTAATCCTGTTCCTGATTTATCAGACACTTTTGAGCGTTTTCACACTGGGAACTTCACACTGGGAGCATTTCTAATGGTCTAATGGTCTATCTGCTGAGTCATGCTTTCTGTAGTATATGTGAACACGTCACCCATCATGACAACAAAGCAGCCCCAGTTGTTTTTGGGTTTTTTACTGCAGACCTCACGGCTGGTCACACACACCCACAATCTACACACCAACCTGGGAGAATAGCTACATGTGGGATTGTGTGGTGTGATGGAGAGACCTCAGCCTCTCTGCACCTCTGGAAGGTCACATGACTCATCAACTGTGTCCCTAATGACAAAAGCTGAGTGAAGATGCGCGAGAGTGAAACTGTGAGATAGTGGAAATGCACACGAGAGTGAGAGAGTGGAAATGAGTGCAAGTGTGAGTGGCTGGAAACACTCTTTTGTGTGCGTTTCCACTCTCATAGTTTTACTCACACTGTTTTGTCATTAATGACAGTTTTGTCCATGGCTGGACCATATGAGACTTCAGCACTGTGTGATCAAATTAGTACTTATTACCATGAGTGAATGAAGGTGACATGAGCAGTGATATCAGATACACTGATTAGTTTTGTGACGCACCTGAGCCATTTATCAGTTTTTACATGTCTGTTACCTTTATAGTGCACATATAGTCCAAAATGTGTTTTTATATGTGTGTGAAAATGTTCTGTATAAATAAGCTTACTTTTTGTCTTGCTCAGATACAGTCTGTTGGAGGCAGAATTCACAACAGACTGATGTTTTGTACATTCATGCTGTCACGGTGAGGCGGCCCTCTACCGGTCGCCTCCGTCCACAGCAGCTGTTGTTGTTGTTGTTTTGTGACATTGTGTGCGTCCCTCAGGTGGGCGGAGCCCGTGATCCGTCTCACCTGAGGGTCGTTTGTTTGCCTATATATGTCTTGTCTTTGTACCAGTTGACCACTGGTAATTATATCTTTAATTTGGAGATATTGCACGGGTTTTTGGTTTGCACACTTTCTATTAAACCATCCTTTTCCCCTGAGACTTGGCGTGATCGCTTCCTTTTTAGTTGCTCACCCTGCCCGTCACAGAATGACCAGCCACCTTTCGGAAGCCGCCAGTCTCTTTTACTTTCTCCTTCGTTCGTGGTCATGTCTCGTGGTAAGTGTTTGTCTGTGTGGTGTTTGTTTGAAGAGATCCGCCGTGCCCATGTGTTGTGTTTGTGGCACGGCGAGGGACAGGGCTGTCGTCCTGGAAATATTCTTCGTGTTTGTTGTTTGTTTGAAGAGCTCCGCCGTGTTTGTGTTTGTGGCGCGGCGAGGACCAGGGCGTCTTCTCTGCGAGGGCTCTTCATGTTTTGTGTGGGTAAAAATGTGTGTACATGTTGACGGACGTGTGGATCAGTGTGCGTGCTTGTTGTGTTTAATGTTACATGTTTTATGTGTGACGCGGTCGCCGCTCGTCACTGCCGCCTCGCTCCCCGTGTCGTGTGTTTTATGTGGGGATCGACTGCAACTCTGAGCGGCGCGTCACTATTGTGTATGTGTATGTAGAGCGCGCATGTGTGGGTCCCGTCTGTTTGTACACCGTTTTTATTTGCTTGTCTAGTGTTTGCGTGTTTGTTGTGTCCTAGCGTGCTTGTGAAATGTCATTGTTGTGTGTAATTCCATGCATGCTCCTCCCCTTAAATGTGTGTTTGGGGGGGACCGGTTGTGGTCCCGTGCCACTGGGTATGGCACGGAGGGCGTCGGTGAGGCGCGTTTGTGTTGTATGTTGGTGTGTGGTTGGGTGTGTGTGTGTGTGTGTGTGTGTGTGTTTTCTGTTTCTGTGCAGGTGCTTCCCCCTGGGGGTGTCGTGGTGTTCCTGGACCTTGTGGGGGTCTCCACCTGGCAGGAGCCCCCTTGTGTTGTGGGTTGACCGGAGCCCGGTCATAAAGAGCCCCTCCCTAGAGGGTTGGGGCCCCCGGATGTTTGGGGACCATGGGGCTCCGGTCTGAGAAGCTCCTGCTGGAGATGGAGATCCTCCCTCCTGCCCGGGGTGACCAGGAGGCCCTTGGGGCTGCTCCCCGGCCCGCGACGGGGGGTGCTCTGGGCCTCGGTCTCTGGCGCTCCTGGGTTGGGTGGAGGAGTCCACCTTGCGATAAGGGGCCCCGGGAGGGGTTGGCTCCCCAGGAGGCTGGGGTGACCCCTAGCAGAAGGCAGGGGTCAGCTCTGGGAGGAGGTAGGTTCAGGAGGAGAAGTAGCCACCCTTCGGGGAGGTAACCTGCACACACACACACACACTAGGGACGAGAAAGGAGCCGTAGCTCCTCGTCCGCACACCCTTGGGGCTCACTGGCTGAACGCCGGTTAGGGCGTGAGGGCCCTGGACCGACCGGGCCGTGGTTTTGTGTTGTGAACGGCCCGGTCGGTCCAGGGTCCCGCCAGGGGAGGCGAGCTGAGTAATGTTGTGTGTTTTTGTTTTCCAGCTCCCAGACTGCAGGAGGTGTGTCCCTGCCTGTCCCTGCCTTCCTGCCCCTTCGTGTTTTGTGTGCAGCCGCTGTGTGCCACACACCCAGTGGAGGGGAGTGCAGCTTGGTGGGGGAATCGGTCATGGTGAGGCGGCCCCCTACCGGTCGCCTCTGTCCACAGCGGCTGTTGTTGTTGTTGTTGTTTTGTGACGTCGTGTGCGTCCCTCAGGTGGGCGGAGCCCGTGATCCGTCACACCTGAGGGTCGTTAGTTTGCCTATTTATGTCTTGTCTGTGTACCAGTTGACCGCTGGTCATTATATCCTTAATTTGGAGATATTCCACGGGTTTTTGGTTTGCACACTTTCTATTAAACCATCCTTTTTCCCTGAGACTTGGCGTGATCGCTTCCTTTTTAGTTGCTCACCCTGCCCGTCACACATGCCATAGTAACCAGCAGCTCTCAGAGACCTGACTCAACTACCTTCTTGTCGTATATGTAACAACAGATCAAGTGGCTAAACTAAAATTTGATTTCTGTGACCATTGTTAATAAACATTGTCACATATGGCCGCGCCCCCTCCCTTAGCTGTCACTTCGGGTTCCCTCGTGTCTGTGTTCCCTGCCTGTTCATCCCGCCCTGCTCGTTTGTCTCCGTGTTTCCTTGTTAGTTACCACGCCCCATGTCATTGCCGTCACCTGTCCCTAGTTTAGTTTCATGTATATCCTGTATAACCAACCCCTGTTAGTTTGTGCTTTGCTGTTCGCTGTTTAGTCTTGCTCGTAAGTTTGCTCTGTGTTTCCCCCGTCGTGTTTAGTATGCCAGTGTACCTGTGTTATTCTGACTGTCCTCCTGTTATGGACCCGGACTGGTTATCCGACGACGATTATGGTATTCCCTTGAATAAATCTCGCTCTCCTCAGCGTTTGTGTCCGCCTCCTCGCTCCGTAGCGCGAGCTACGTTACAAACATGATTTCTTCTTGTTATTATTGTAATGATAATTCAATAAGTTTTAATATAATGACCATGCCAGGGGCTTCAATACACTGTTTTTTTAATTTCACAAATGCTTCTTAACTTGACTGGAAATTGTCTGGGAATCGAAGGATCTAAAGTAACAGATATAATGCCATCTGCACTGTTTACACTGAGATGATCCAACACTGGTAAACGCAGTCAAGTAAAATGTATTTATGTAGCACTTTTTACAACATGTTTTCACAAAGCAGCTTTACAAATGCATGGGTCCAGATCCCTAATGAGCAAGCATGAGCCGACCGTGGCAAGGAAAAACTCCCTAGGCGAGGTTTAGGAAGAAACCTTGGGAGGACCAAGACTAAAAAGGGAACCCATCCAGTTTGTTCTAGTCGTGAGTAGTGGTTTTTGTTCATTTAGTTCATGCTCTCTGTGTCTTTTTGTGTTAACTTGCTTATCATCTTTGGTCTTTGTATGAGTTGTACTCTTTTGTGTTAGTCATTTATATTAAACCTCCATATATCTGCATCTGCGTCCTACCTGCTCAGTCCAGTTTGTTACAATATAATACAATAATATATGTTATGTGTGCCTCAACCCTGGTCATGGAATTTCTGTCTGGAACATTTTGATGTTTTCCTACATGCCTATCCCATCATCAAGGGCTTGTTAATTAAGCTTGTTAATTAAATTAGTTGTGCCAGAGGAGGGCAACATTAAAATAAGCAGGGAAGGTTTAAACATGTGAAAACTTAACCCCTAAACACTAACCATATGCCATAACCTGTAACACCTGTGCCCTGGCTTTACTGTTAATAAACCAATTTCCTTCCTATCAGATCTTGAACAATAGGCAAAAAATAGGCAATTGCAATAAACAAAGGCATTTTAAAAAGACAACTCAAAAATATTTATTTACTGAGGTATTATTTTAATAGCTGCTGTAATAAAGTTTTATTTTTACAAACTAGATTTTAAACAAATAATATAATAATTAAGTTAATTAAATAACAAATAATGTACTTATTGATTCATTTTTTTTGTTGCATGTTGATGTCTTGGATCTTTTCAGTTACATAATGTGCAAATTTTCCTGCTCTGGTCCATAGCTCGAACTCCTCCAGATTATGAGTCTCAAAATCTTTTTGAAGCAACCTTTAACAAAACAAAACAACATATGTCAAGAGAAGACTTGTCACAAATATGAATAAAAACATGATTTACTGCACAACAATAAATTATATACAGTTTTCCAAAGACTCCAAAAATGATTTAGTTGAAAGATAAACTAGAAATCATTTACTTGCATGTATAGGCCTTCTCAGAGGAACACAACTCTAAATGTGAGGAATAAACATCTAGGAATAAACATGGAGACTGTAGCCTGCCCAAAAAGTTATTATTATGAACGGTTTCGTTAACTCTGAGTTTACTTACCCGGTTTTGTCACTTAACCCGCTTTCTGGAATACCCATCTGAATAAAGACAAGCCTGTATAAGAGGAAGTCTGTTTTCAATCCAGTTCATACTCATTTTCCGTTCCGTCCTTCGTGTTTGTAACCCCACAACTCATTAGTATTCCCAGGTGTTTGTACTTGGTTGTCTTGATTTGTCCTGTATTTAAACCCTGGTTGTCCCTCATTGTCTTCAAACACTGACTAAAGACCCATTCAGTAGGGTTTATGGACAACTTTTGCTATGTTCAGGGGCGGATCTAGCCATTTTGGGGCCCTAGGCAAAATATAAACAAGGGGCCCTCATTCTTGAAACACACACATAAACCAAATAACCATCCCAATACCCTTGCTTAAACTGAGAATAAAGAATGGCAATAAACCAATAGTGCACTGCCACTAACAATGGTCTCAACTCTCCACAGTTTCAGATTACTCCAGCACTTGCAAAAATTATATGTTTATTATTCAGAGCCATGTTTTAATGAAACAAGTACATGTGAAATCAAATAATACATCCACTGCCAGGGATACAAAATGATGTTACGCTTAAAAGAACTAGAATACAAAATGGATACAAGTCTATGAAATCCACCATTTACATTTAAACAGAAAAGATTTTGTGTGTGGACAGGAATAAATCTTGCAATTCTTGTCCATGCCCAGTGTTTTTGTGATTTCATGTTCAATAGAGATAACAGCAAGGGCAGACAGGCGGTGTTGAGACATGGTGGACCTCAGGTAAGTCTCGAGTCGTTTTAGTGATGAGAAACTTCTTTCGCCTGATGCCACAGTCACAGGGAGACTGCGCAGTAGTCTCAGTGCTATACTCAAATTTGGGTAAGTGTCAAGGATGTTTTCCCTGTACACATAATGCAGCATCTGGAAAGGCGAAGAGACGTGTGGGGGGAATGCTTTGACTGCATGAATAATTTCCTGCTTTAGGTCCTCTGCATCAACATCATTCATTTTCCTCTCGAGCCTGTGGCAACATTCATCTAGTGGAGTACAGGAAACCATATAGCTCAAAAACACCCTCCATGTGTGAAAATCTCTCCCTGGCTGTGACCAAGGTTGTGTCCACCATATGCAGGAAAAACTCCCTTCTGAAATGATCTTCTGCAGTACACACTGTCTCCTCTCTCCCCTCATACTCAAACTGCCTTTTTTTCTTTCTCTGGCGCATCTCTGGCCAGGCCAACTTCAAATCAATCTTCTCTGCAATCTCCCTGGCATCTGTTTTAGCAGAGTTGAATCCATCCTCTCGATAATCTTTCAGAAATGCCATCACTGCAAGGACCTCTCTCCTCATCACCTCCACTGACACACTGGGGCTCTGCAATAGCTTACTGACTCTGTTTATGTGAAATAAGACATTGTACCATATAACAGTACTCACCAGGAAAGGCAATTTCTTAATCTCTTTGTGAATGCTGTTGGCATTGGAGGCACATTCAGAGTCCTGCTTCTCCTCAGCAAACTCCCTCAGGGTGGTCAGGGCATCCAGAATGTCAGGCAGCTGGTATCGGACAGCTTTCACTGACTCCACCCTAACCTCCCATCTTGTTGCACTGAGAGGTTTAATGGTAAAATCCGTCACGTTTTTGAAGGATTGTCCACTGGTGACCTGAAGCACTGAAAAGAGCATACAGTCACTGTAACAGTCCAAAAGAAGACAGAAGACTTGGCAGCATCACCAACCACCAGATTCAATGTGTGGCTGGCACATGGGACACAGAGTGCTTTGTTGTTAAGCTCCAGGGTTCTGCTCTGGACCCCCTGTTTCTTCCCCTGCATGTTACTGCCGTTGTCGTAGGATTGCCCACGACAATCAGCAAGATCCAAATTTAGTGTCTGCAGGTGTCCCAAAAACAACTTGAGTAGGCCTTTCCCAGTTGTGTCCTCTGCCAGCAGAAAGCCAACAAAGTGCTCATGAATGGACACTCATTCGCCAGGCTTACAGTCCACAACCTTCAGCACCACGGACAGCTGCTCATCATGGCTGACATCCGGGGTGCAGTCCATGATGACACTGAAGTATTTGGACTTCTTCACCCTCTCTACTATTGTTTTCGTCACACAGCTTCCAACCAAGCAAATCAACTCAATTTGAATAATTTTACTGAAGTAACTCTCATGGACTGCTTTTTCAGCTACTCTCTTCACATAGTCCCTCATTACAGGGTCATACTGAGCCATCAGTTGAACTTGGCCTAAGAAATTGCCATTGCCATGCTCATACAGCTTCTCTGAATGGCCTCAAAAAGCTAAGTTGCGCTCGGCCAGGTGTGTAATAATAGCAATCAGTCGTTTGAGAATCTCTCTCCATTTGTTCACTTCATTTACAAATAGCTCTTGGTTCACATTATCTATGGCTTTTCCTGTTTGAAGCCATTGATGAAGTGTTCTCCAAGCAGTCATATTCGCAAGATGATCGCCAGACTTCTTGTGATCTTTTAGGAAAAAATTTTCCAATAGTTTGTGCCATCGGAGCTGAACCGCTGCTTGTTGCAATCGCCAGACAGCCGACAACAGAAGCAAACTGCGCGGTCTTTCGTCTTATAGTACAAGTTGTGTTTTAGTGTACTCCTGCCTTACTTGATTGGCTGCTTCTCAGACTGCCTTACCTTCAGATCAAAGTGGCTAACCTGAAAGAAGCTTTATCCTGTGCTGTATGTCTCTGGAAGATTATCAAACCAACCTGAGCCCAATTGTACCCAACATATGTACACTAAAACACAACTTGTACTATAAGTGCACTGTAAAATAACAGACAAGTACTAAAGTGCTAAAATGTAAAAACTGAAAAATGGTATAGAGTCCATATTTATAAAACTTTTGTTTACAATCTTTAAAAGAAGTGAACAGTAGTGATCAGTGGCGTTTACACATAGACATCAGGTGGTGCTAAAGCACCACCAACTCTGCCCTTTATCAACGAAAGTGCCCTTTTGAAACTTCGTTTTTTTTTTCACTCTCGTGCATCTGCACACAGCTTTTGTCATGAAGAACACAGCTGATTAGTCATGTGACCTTCCAGAGGTGCAGAGAGGCTGAGGTCTCTTCCTCACACCACACAATCACACATGTAGCTATTCTCCCAGGTTGGTGTGTCCTGTGTAGATTGTGGATGTGTGTGACCAGCCTTGAGGTCTGTGTTCACATATACTACAGAAAGCATGACTCAGCAGCTAGACCACTAGAAATGCCGAAAGGTTCCTAGTGTGAAAACACCCAAAAGTGTCCAGCAGAGCAGCTGAGATCACTGATCTCTGAACAGTCCAGTACTGTGATTTAGTCCAGTAAGTAGCCAGATCTCATGGGCAGGAATCACAAACAGGATGACTGAAAGATAATTCAGTATTTGGTGAATCAGAAACAGGATTACAGAGCTACAACGCTGTGACTGATGACTCAGGAACCGAATCTGATTGGCCATTCATTATGAAGCAGGATTCAAGGGAAGCATCTCGGTGGCAGATTCCCTCTCTGGACCATTCTGACTGGTCCTCTCCTCTTGTTCATTTTGTTGTGCCCAACAACACTGTGAGCTCTTTCGTAACTTCACCACCACCACCACCACCAGTATTACCACTAAAACTGGTAGTAGTATTGCCAGCACCTTCTCCACAGCAGTGCTGCCAGGTCCGTCCTGTCTTCCTAAACACAGAACATAAAAAACAGGTAGGGTAGTTAAATACCATGAATAAACCTCTACAAGCAGGTATGATAGTTAAATACAGGCACAAAACACCTACTCATCCTTAATTATTGTTTTCACCCGTTTCTTGCTTCTCCCTTGTTAGCATATGTATTTATATCCTGTGTTGCTCTGTTGGTTGTTGTGTAAGTCCTACCGTGTTGCCCACAACCTGTATTATTGTTATAGCCCAGGGCTATTCAACTATATTTTTCTGCGGGCCAGATTTGGCAGAGAGCTCTGACCTGTGGGCCAGACCATTTTCAGACCTATACCAATACTGTCATAGTGGATGTAAAATTGAAGTGAATGTAAATTGTTGACCATTGGGGGTGGGCTGTGGCGAACGTAATTTGTAATTTGTTGGGCCGTGGGCCAGTACAAATTCATTAAAGGGCCGGAACTGGCCCGCGGGCCGCCAGTTGAATAGCCCTGTTCTAGCCCATTGTATATTAACCTCTTTTAAGCTCTATGTTCATCATACATTAGCCTCTATTAATCTTGTCTGAATTTCTACTTATGTTTTGCTTACCATATTTCTTCTTGTTGATAATATGACCCTGTGAACTCACTCAGTAACTTTTTTCTAAAGAGCTATATAAATACATTTTAACTTACTTTACATAATGAATATAGCACTCACATAGTATGATCACAGATGAACACAAATAGTGTATGCATATGAGAAGAGGACGTGAGAGGTGTAAACCTCACAATACTATTGTTATTAGTATTTAGTGCTTTAGTGCTTAACAACACTCACCAACACGGACAAGTTAAGACAAGTACTGACAACGAGCTCACACAAGACACACACCTAAATACACCAATGATAACAAGTAGCACATGATAACGAGACAAGGGACAGGTGACACGAATAACATACACACAAATACTACAGAACATACACAGAAGTAAACACACATAGACGAATGTATGCACACACACAAACACACCCAAAGGGAGGAGTCAGCAGCTGAACCCTGACTATATCTATTATAGCAGGACCTCTGTGAAGGGGGAGGTCAGGGGCTGAACCCTGACAGTAATGTAAAAGGAGTTAATTATTAATTACAATAACTTGTATTCCTCTCTCAGATTATAGGATACAGTCACTAATAAATAGGTTTTAGGGGTCTGAAAGCACATCTCCTACTGATCAGTCACGTTAATTTACAGACAGAACAATGAAATCAAGTCTTACCCCCAACAGTGACTGTGGTGACTGTGTATGTAGCAATGACTTCATCATTCCAGGTGTCCCGTATGGTGTAAACACCACTATCAGACTCCTTCATCTCCTTCAGCTGCAGACTGGATCTGAACAACACTCTCTTCTCATACTCAGACACACATTGGATTTCACGCCCCCTAATCTCACACAGTCTGACAGTGATTGGATGGTCATGATCAGTCTTATTAAACACCACCTCCACTGGTTCTAAGATAGACACATTCAGGGTGAGAGATTCTCCAGGAAGGACAGGAACATTATAACTGGAAGCTGGATGGAGAAAAACAAATATGAAGATCATTCTGGTATTTCTGTGTGTAGTGTGTAAGTATTACTCAATAATTCAGAAACACTCATCACAATACTCACTGAATCTGGTTTATAAAAGACTCAGACTGTTCTAACCTACTGATCCAACTGAAATATGAACACAGCCACACAGTAAAGTATTACCATGGATTTGAAGAGTCCAATCACATAATGTTTTATTATTACAGGAGCAGGTGTACCAGGCCCTCTTAGTGAAATCAACATCAGTGATGGTGAGGGAGAGATCTCGCTTCAGGTACTGATCATGGGACATGTGAAATCCCTCCTTTGACTGACAGGATGTCTGATTACACTGAGCCAGAATGTCATGTGGTTTATGGAACACAGTCCACGTGACCAGACCAGAACACGTCTGACTGCAGGGGAGAGTAGCATCATCATGAAGATTCACCTTTACAGCAGGATTCACTGACATTAGAGATTGAGCTGCAGACAAACACATCACACAGAAACAGAACACTGACTACATGAGAGAGTAGCAGCATCATGAAGCTTCACTGTGACCCTTGAGACAGAACTACAGACAACTACGTCACACAGAAACAGAACACTGACTGTATTGTTCTTTCCAATTATACAAATTATACTTTTACATAACGCCTTCTCTGTATACCACATATAGAAACTGAAGGCAATTGAAATAGGTAATACAATGTCAGTAGAGACAAGATGGTGCAGTAGGTGAGACTATAATACAGTGCATGAAAGTCTTATGATTTATCCTGGTTACAGTATAATCAATTTACCAAATAAATTTATTTGGTGATTAAAGTTATTTTACCAACTTACCACCAACTATTACTGTACATGTAGCAATGACTTCATCATTCCAGGTGTCCCGTATGGTGTAAACACCACTATCAGACTCCTTCATCTCCTTCAGCTGCAGACTGGATCTGAACAACACTCTCTTCTCATACTCAGACTCACACTGGATTTCACGTCCTCTAATCTCACACAGTCTGACAGTGTTTGGTTTGGTGTCTCCAGTCCTGTTCAGAATCACCTCCACTGGCTCTGAGACGGGTACATCCATGTTGACAGATTCTCCAGGATGGACGTGTGTGTGGACATTTACAGCTGGGGAGAAGTAGCAAGAAAAACTGTCACAGTAGGCTGGCCTATGAGCACAGGGGAGACGCCTACTTAGACACAGACACACCCCCTCACACTTCACCACTCCCCTGGTCTCAATCTCCTACCTACTAGCCACGCCCTCTCATCATCACACACACCTGTACCTGCATTTAAGCCCACAGGTCCAAACCACCACTGCTGTGCATTGTTCCTGTGTTGTTCACTCATGTCACAGAAGTCTGCTCATGCGACTGCTGTGTTTTACTGCTTCCTAGAGACTTTGAGTATTATTATTTATTTCACTACATGCTGTGCACTTTGGACTCTTCCTGCACTGACAATGTTTGCTCTCGTTTGTCTTGAGTTATGGATATTTAAGACGTGCCTCTACCACCCGCACCTTCATATCCCTCTCTCCACCCCACAAAAACACAACAAATATTTTACAAATAAAGTGAGTAAATGAACTGAGTTCATGTGTAAACAGGGTAGAAAAAACCTAGTTAAGCATTAAAACACTTACACGAAATCCGTATGCTCACATCACAGATCTCTACACCATCACACTCACAGATGTACCAGGCCCTCTTAGTGTGATCAACATCAGTGATGGTGAGGGAGAGATCTCCATTCAGGTACTGATCATGGGACATGTGAAATCCCTCCTTTGACTGACAGGATGTCTGATTACACTGAGCAAGAATGTCACGTGGTTTATTGAACACAGTCCACGTGACCAGACCAGAACACGTCTGATTACAGGGGAGAGTAGCAGCATCATGAAGATTCACCTTTACTGGACTGACTGGTGCAACTGGAGAAAAGACTGGAACAAAGCAAAGTACATTTAAACACAAGAAAGGGAACTACAACATATTAATAATCCATAATCCAGCTGTGATACCAGAGAGGGAACTACAAAATATTAATAATCCCTAATCCAGCTGTGATACCAGAGAGGAACTACAACCTTAATAATCAATAATGCAGCTGTGATACTTAGTGGATATTTAAAGAATATAAACACATTACACAATTATGACCATTGAAATACAACCTAAATTATCATATGCCACATGTGTAAACATTAATTTAACCTTGATTTTCAAAGTCTGTTACTTTAGTCGTTGAGTGTGTAATTCTTACCACCTTGTTTTACTTCATTTACATTTATGGCATTTGGCAGACGCCCTTATCCAGAGCGACTTACATTTTTTATCTCATTTTTATACAAGTGAGCAATTGAGGGTTAAGGGCCTTGCTCAGGGGCACCTCAGTCATAGCCTCAGGTCTGGGAATTGAACCCGGGACCCTCCGGTCACAAGACCAGTTCCCTACCACCAGGCCATGACTGCCCTAGTTTTACTTACTGTTAGACATCAGTAGGAGTTGGATCATGGATGACAGAACACTGAAGCCCTTCATGTCTGAGGAGAGCACAGTTGCAATTGCCTATGTTCAGGTTCAGGAAAATGGATTAAGGTTCAAATAAGTATAGACACCCTATACTTATTGTGTTGGTGTGTGGGTGTTAAACATAAGGCGTGATATGCTTCAGGACTTGGTCACATTGATGTAGAGATGGATGTATGAAATGGAGCACCATCCTGCTGCAAAATTTGACCCCTTTTATGATTGGGAATGTAAGATGTAGCTAATACTTCTTTGATATTTTAGGCTATTGATTTTGCCTTCCACCTTGCAAATGTTTCGCACACATTCTGAATGTAACCCCAGACCATGATCTTTCCACCACCAAACTTGACTGTTTTCTGGGTGAATCTTGGATTCATACGGGCTCCAGTAGGTCTCCTGCAGTATTTACGGTGGCTGTGGTGTAATTCAACTGAAGATTCATCTGAGAAATCCACCTTCTGCCACTTTTCCAGCATTCATCCGTTTAGCAGCCTGTGGGTTTTTTACCTGCCTTTTGTTTAGTGCTGGCTTCTGGGCACTGATTCGACCATGGAGGCCATTTTGAGACAGAATCCTACAAACTGTTCTAGTTGACACAGGGACTTGAGGTGACCAGGCCTGGTGGAGCTCTGCTGCAGTGGAAGAGGGACTGGTTTGGATTTTGTAACCAACAAACGTTCCTCCCAAGCAGTTGTCATGTGGGGTCTGCCGGACCTGGGCTTGTCAAAAACATCTCCAGTCTCTTCAAATCTTTTTTAAATTCTTTGTACTTGATGCTGAGACACATTAAAGATGCCAGCCACCTCTGCAGTGGATTTGGTCTTCAGCGTCTTGATAATCAAGGCTTTGGTCGCAGGATGGATTTTTGGCATGTTGTCAGAGGTCAAGTTGCAGTGCAAGTGAAGGTCTGGGGTGCTGGAGTTCTTTTTATACACACACACTAATTAACCAATCAATTAGTGAGCACAGGTGAGGCTGTAAACTAGAATTGGGTGCATTATATGACAAGGTGACAAAACTTTTGTCTTGCCAAAATCTGACCTTTCTGTGTTCATTAAATGATCAATATTTCTGCAGTAAAGCAAATTAATTTTCGTAAATTAAATCTCATTTGGGACGGTTTCAGCTTTCATATGAGTCATTTCTAAAACCAATCGATGAATTTAAAGTCAGGTTATAAGCTTTTGTTTCCACAACATGGATAAGCGACAGAACTTGTCAGGGACTGAACTGCAACCCATCCAGGGGTGGTAGGAAATCTTTCACAGGTGGGTGGAACCTGCACACATTCACATACCTGTGATTGTAGGACCTCTGTCTCTATGCCGGGGGTTCAGGTCTGTCTGATGGAGTTCCACCTCCTCTCTATGCTTCTTTTGCTGCACACATCATAATTATCATTTACAGCTGTAAAATAACTCAAACTCTCCTTTCTCACCCGCTCAGCTGCAGGTCACGTGACAGCACATTAAAACAGCAGCACGCATGGACGTAATTTTGATTTCAAAAGTGGGGGGGACATGGATTCATCGCTATTTAAATATTTGGTTTTAACCGTAAAAACTGGGGGGGACCAAAGCCGGCTTTTGAAAAAGTGGGGGGGGACATGTCCGCCCCGTCCCCCCCCCCCCCCCCCCCCCCCCAAAATTACGTCCATGGCAGCACGGCAGAGCAAAGAACAATCAAGATATGAAACGAACGGAATCAGGATGAAACTAGAACAACGTGTTGAAAAGCAAGACGATGAGTCGACGTATCAACGTATCAACGTTGAATCACGTTTCAAAATCGAAACATAATTAATTGGTGGATCAACGTGACCCACGATGTTAATTCAGGTGAATCAACGTAGTGTGGCCATATCAACATGATCGACGTGTCTAGGCAAAGGAAGGCTAGATCCATTACACACATGTTTTTAATACTACACTTCAAAGCAAAATAAAGGTAATTGAAAAGAACAGGTTGAGTTCATGGCAGGGAGCGAAGATGGTTCTTTTCTTCCGTGCTTGTACTCACACTAGGCACGGTTTGCTCGTTCCGTGCTGGGGCCCGGTTATCCCCCCTCCCCACTCCCCCGCTGGCCTGCACTCACACTCGCTTCAGCAACCCGGCCCGCTTACGGCACGCTTACGTCATCACAACGCCGCTTTATTTGGAAAAAAGCGCGCTCGCACAACACTATAGAGTTCACGATTCTCTTTTTATTGTATTTTTGGAGTCGTTTTGGGAGTGCAGAAACACGGTGCAAGCACAGATTTATCGATAATTTAACACAACGATTGTCTGCTAATCGCTTTGCCGCTATGACTGTTTAACGTGAGCGTCGCATCACTGATGTCATGTTTGAGTTCCAGCGAAATGAACCAATCACACGAGGCACCAAGCGGGCCCGGGCACGGATAGCGCTCACACTAGAAGCGAACCGTGCCTGAGTCCACATGAATCGTGCCCTGGCCCACCTCTTCAAAGCGGGCCCGAGCACGGTTAACTGATCCGGGCCCGGGCACGGTTGGAGCGCTCACACTAGCCAAACGAACCGTGCTTCGGCAGGCAACCGTGCCCGGGCCCGGATCACAGAGCCTAGTGTGAGTACGCCCTAAATACCTGCAGCCTCTACACATCGCAACTTCATTGTCAAAGCCATATCGACTTGATCCTCGAAATATTATGACTTTATTCTCGATATCTACTTCTGTAGTAGTACAGTACTTTTTAACATTGGCCCTAAAACGCTGTTTAAAAAAGTAGATTTCGATACTAGAGTCGTAAATTATCATTATTCTCGCAACATCTCAACAGTCTGTGAGCATGCAAGAAATCCCCATAGCACATACAAGCATTGATAACACAGTCAAGCAGAGGCGTGATTCATCTAGAGGGAGGGGGCAACGTACCATATCAGCAGAAACCCAGTGATCAAAGTTCCGAATAGATACACGTCCTCTGTGTCTTACAGGGAGAGAGACACGAGACACAAACCACATCCCCACGAGTCAAACACACATCCATCTGAGGACGTTCCGTCCGGGCGTGTGGGTTCTCCCGCACCATGAAAAATAGTGTCGATTGCGTTGAGAGACCACTTCATCAATTACACTATATTTGTTTAATTTAGCAGGGTTCTGAGACGAGACAGAAGCTGCGCGAAAACCAGGGAGTGCAGGAGCGAGAGATAGTGCGACCGCATCTCGTGAAAGACTAGAGATTTTAGAAATGATAAAAGACTTGTACGTATATTCCGTACAGCTAATCTGCAAGGCTTTAGGTGAAAGTAGACTAAATCAAGTGGGAAACCCCGGCTTTCCTCAAAAGACTCGTACTCCTCGAAATATTATGACTTTATTCTCTATATCAACTACCGTGGCAGTATACTAATTTTTAACAGCCTGAAATGCTGTTTAAAAATATTTCGACAAAAAGTGATAAACGTCGTACTTGCGATAGGTTATGTTTGATCTTACCTGATCTTGATCCCGTTAATGAGACAGACAGATGTGAAAGGCTGACAAAAATGCAGATGTGGAAATGAATTAACGTGTTTTCTAGAGATCTTTAAAATTCAAAAATAAAAATATAGCTACGTATAAATTTCCTCTTCCTCTTGGTTTCAAGTCAAAGCGAAATAACAATATGAACGAAATGTTACATTAAATAAAGTGCGTGGAGGGGCGCGTACTGGGACCTCTCCCACAAAGTCCGCGCTGACTTAAGGAAGTGAACTTATGGACTCAGTTATGATCAGAGTCCTTATATTACTTACTAAACACACTGATAAGTATCCTCCACTCCCGTATGAAAGACCTCGGTTAACAACTTTCGAAGCAAACTCTAATAATGTACTTAAAATGTATTTATAAAGCACATTTAAGATTTTATGTTGACCAAAAATAAAAACAACCATAATTTCTCATTCTCTCCATGGCCACAGGCATATAAAATTAAGCACCTAATGTGATTGGCGGCTGCGTGCGTGCTCACCGACGTGGGGCGGTGTAGAATTGCCCCAGTCAATGAACGCTACAGCAATGGTAAGGCGGACATGGTAGTAGCGGTTCCATACAAAAAATACTAATCTGTAATTAGTTGTGATTAATTGTCTATTGTCCGTCATTCTTTGTAAAAATGTATTTAGTGTCTGTATTAGTATTTCTGTCCTCGTGTGTTCATTTATGAGTTGGCCTATATCAGGGGCGATTTTAGGATCTGGTCTTTAGGGGTGCCCAGCCCCCAGTGCTCACAGAGGCACAATACCAAAGTATTGCGCAGGTACAGAGAAAGGTTTTTGCATAATATAATATTTAAAAAATGTGTTGAGCCAGGGGGTGCTGAGCAACTTCACGGTGGTGCTCTAGCACCACTAAAAATACCCTAGCCTCGCCCCTGGCCTATATAGAATACTTTTCAGTTGTGTGGACAGATACCTAGTTGGCATAGGCTCATTTCTGCTCTCTCTCCCCTGAAGCATATAGTGTGAAGAGGTCGCCAACTTTTGCAGAGTCAGTTACTACAGACATCCAAATTTCATGTGGCCTTCAGATTAGCTCAAGAACAGTGCATAGCACCACGGACGTAATTTGGGGGGGGGGGGGGGGGGGGGGGGCATGTCCCCCCCACTTTTTCAAAAGCCGGTTTTGGTCCCCCCCAGTTTTTACGGTTAAAACCAAATATTTAAATAGCGACGAATCCATGCCCCCCCCACTTTTGAAATCAAAATTACGTCCATGCATAGCACTGGCGGATGCAGTTTTGTTCGGGGGTGGGCAGGGTGTATGGTCATTAAATGACTTGTGCGCTAGGCGCCATCCTGCAGCAATTATAGTTTATTTTCTTTCATTTTCATACGGAAAACTGTATTCTGCGTTTGTGATTAGGTGGGCCTAGCTGCCAATCAGGGTGGGCCTGGCCCACCCAGGCCCGCCCGTACATCCGCCCCTGGTGCACAGAGAGCTTCTTGGAATGGGTTTCCATGGTTGAGCAGCAGCATTCCAGCCACACATCGCCAAGTACAATGCATAGTGTAGGATTCAGTGGTGTAAAGCACGCTGCCATTGGACTCTAGAGCAGTGGAGGCACGTTCTCTGGAGTGACAAATCACACTTCTCCATCTGGCAATCTGATGGACGAGTCTGGGTTTGGCAGTTGCCAGGAGAACGGTATTTGTCTGACTGCCTTGTGCCAAGTGTAAAGTCTGTTGGAGCAATTCCATGCTTTCAACTTTGTGGGAACAGTTTGGAGCTGTGGCCCCTTCCTCTTCCAACACCAGGTCCATAAAGACATGGATGGAGTCTGGTGTGGATGCACTTGACTGGCCTGCACAGAGTCCTGACCTCAACCCGATAGGTTGGGATGAATTAGAGTAGAAACTGAGAGCCAGGCCTTCTCGTCCAACATCAGTATGTGACCTGACAAATGCGCTTCTGGAAGAATGGTCAAGAATCCCCTTAAACACTCCTAAACCTTGTGGACAGCCTTCCCAGAAGAGTTGAAGCTGCTCTAGCTGCAAAGGGTGGACCAACATCATATTAAACCCTATGGATTAGGAATGGGATGTCACTTAAGATCATATGTGAGTCAAGGAAGGTGAGCAAATACTATTAGTAATATAGTGTATATAAACAGGTTAGAAAAAATTGAATGAATGAATGAATCTAATGGAGTTGCCGAGCCGTAATGAAGTTAACTATCTTCACTGCCTCATCCAGCACAATTGTAAGGTCTCTTGACATTCTCTTGGCAGCTAATGTTTCTCTATGTAAACTCCAGTGGACAGAAGTCTCCAGCAGCGCTACAGCTTTCACGCGCGTAATGACTCCGTTGTGTTGTCCCATCATTGCCCTTGCTCCATCAGTGCTCACTCACACACATTTGCTCCATCAGTGCTCACTCACACACATTTGCTCCATCAGTGCTCACTCACACACATTTAAACTACTCGATTCCGTTCACCACAATAAATGCATTCAAAACCTCAAAAATAGCTTCAGCAGTTGTCTTGGTGGGCAGAGGCTTACAAAATAGTATGTCTTCAAATATTTCACGGTTATGCTCATACCTCACAACTGCAAGAAGGTTGGAAAGATTTGCAATGTCAGTAGATTCATCCAGTTGTATTGCATAAAAGTGACTATGTCACACTCTCTTTATAAGCTGCTGGGTTACATCATGTGCCATTTCATTTATTCACCGTTCAACTGTGTTATCAGAAAGTGATATGAGACTCAATTGCTTGCAGGGTTTTTCTCCCAACATCACGCTAGCCATTTCTTTCGCAGCTGGTAAAATTAAACTTTCCCCAATCGTATGTGGCTTCCCAGCCTTTGCTATAAGCTGCACAACACGGTAGGAAGCCTCAACAGCTTTAGCATTATCAGTTCCAGAGCAAGCCAATTCAAGGGTCTTTTTTCCTGATTTGGTATTCTTTAAACTAGTCCAAAGTATATGTCTGTAACAGATTTTAAACCAAATGGCAAAACTATGAGTCTATAACTTGTTTTTTTTTTTGTTTGTTTATTATCAGTATTGCTGTTTATAGTAGTCTTTAATAATATTGTAACATTAGTGTTTTATTAGTTATTTTATATCCCAGTCAAGAACATTTAATAATTTAATAGTAACATAATTAGCAAAAAGAAAATAATCTTATAATATATATATATAATAATAATTTTAATCATTTATTGCTGGCTGTTTTCTCTTCACATTGTGTGTCTGTGTTTGTTGCTTGCCCCCCCCCCCCCCCCCCCCCTCCTTTTGTTTCACACTGTCCTCCCTTATGTCGTTATGTTCTCCTGGTTCTTAGTGTTGATTTGAACACGTTTGACTTGTAGCTCCAAGAAAGTTTGACAAGAAAGTTACCTATATTTCACATAGCTCTCTGAATACCTCTGGTTTACCCCCTAGAAAGGTTCCAGATAGTCTAGCCCACATTTCCCAGAATTCCAAGCAGGTCTATAAAGACAGGCTCAGTAAACCCACACTCCTTCCTAGGCACCCCCATTGACCCACGCTGCAGACATGGCTCCTGGGGAACACAGAAGGCACGAAATCAGATCTGGGTAAGCTCAATAAAATGCTACCACTGTCCCTACCTATGGTCTGACTCTTCTTGCTGGTGTGCCCTCGTAGCATAGAAAAGTACATGTTTTAAAAAGGCTAAACCATTGGCACAAGGTATCAACAGTGTTACACATAAAGAGAGCTACAAAAGAGCTACCTACATCCTATTAGTCTATGGTTTCATGTTCACTGGTGTCTTTATTTGGTTTCTATACCTATAAGCTCATTGAGCTACATTTAAACATTTAAAACCACATAAACTCCCCAACACTACCAACCCACACACACAACCCATATGCTGTTACACGTGTGGGCCTTAGTGGGCCATCACAAGGACACAACCACTACATGAGGGACACGTCTGGATGACACCACTGTTCTGATTCTTGCCTGGGCTAGGCTTTCCTCTGTGACACTCCATTCACATATGCACTTCTGTTCAAGCTTCAGAGTACATCAGTACTGCATTAAAATACATTCAGAGTACATCAGTACTCAATACTGCAATATAATACATTCAGAGTACCTCAGTACTGCATTAGAAACAAAAACAGTTAAAACAGAAAATGATAATTTAGGGGGACTAAGTGGAAAACTGCTGATAACATCATCACAGTCTGCCATGATGACTTTTGCTTTTGGGAGGCTTTTGTAAACAGTCTGGTTTACATCATGGTGGATGTGTGTTTGTGCATATATAGCTAATGAGTCAGAGCACTTGGCAAGTAACATTAAAGCATGTAAATATTCAGAAAACACCAGCAGTTACTAAGAGTCAACATTGACAACCAGGACATTATTTGCTATCAAATCAAAGCCCACCCTATCCACTGTAGGTAAGGTAGTTAATCACTGTATGTATAGTGACGTAGAACATGGCCTGGTGGTAGGGAACTGGTCTTGTGACCGGAGGGTCGTGGGTTCGATTCCCAGGCCTAAGGCCATGACTGAGGTGCCCTTGAGCAAGGCACCTAACCCCAACTGCTCCCTGGGTGCTGGGCTAGGACTGCCCACCGCTCTGGGCACGTGTGCACCACAGCCCCCTAGTAATCACTAGTGTGTGTGAGTGAGTGTTCTAACTGCACAGATGGGTAAAAAGCGGAGGACAAATTTTGATTGCGGTGAAAAATCACAATTGAAGAATAAGAACATTTGTGGACCTACAGTAAATTGCAAATAAATAAATAAACAAAATACAACATTTTCTGTATGTATGTTTATTATTAGATAAATCCAATTGAAAGGGCACTTTATAAACTAAACAAGATACATAATAATACATGATACCGTTGTCCACAACTTGAAATAAATTCTGCATGCAATGTATAGATTATATTCACATATAGCATAAAGCATATGGCTTTTAAAAAATTCAGGAGCATTGTGTCCTGTGGTTTTATAATTTTTTTCTTTGGTGGCATGCTGAAATGAAATGACAAAAAATGTATGTTAAGGTTTCCTGACTAGACAAGACTAACATTAATGTTAGACAGTAAGGCTGTGTCCCAAACAGCACACTCTGGAACATTACATACTGCAATACTGAAAGCACTTCAAACGACGGTGTCCTTTTATTTATTTGTTTGTTTATTTGTTTTATTTATTATATTTTATACCTGGCCAGAGAGTAATGTAACTTTACGTTTCAGAGAGCTTTCTGACAAGCGTTAATATAAACGTTAGCTATCCTAAACCCTCCTATTGTGTTACCATAACAGCACATTGCAATAAAGCTGTTTTATTGTCTTAAATATATACAGTGGCGTGCACAGACATTTTGGGGGGCAAGTGCTCGGGGGGGATGGGGGGGGGGGTGAAGGGCTCTTTTTTAGCGCATGTGGAGAACCTAATTATAAAAAAAATTACAAGCACATGTTGAATGAAATTTGACATTTTATTTGTAACATTCTCTAAACGTGAGTTTTCAATGGAGAAAAGTCACGCAGCCAACTGATAAAATTCATATCCAATATTAACTATATCCAGTCATGTACTTCAGTTAACTTCTGTTTACCCTCCACTGTCTGCAGGCCTAGTTGCATATATTTTGCAATTAGTAAATCAATATAGGCCTACAATTAAGACAGTAAAAAGACCAAAAAGTAGGAGGAGGAGTTATAGGCTACTGAGTGTTGTCATTACATGAATGCAGATGGGCATTTTTCACAGGTAATGGGGAACTTCCCGTTTCTTCTTTCACAAACGAATGTGTTTATGTTGCCTAACAAAACCTATACAACAGAAGATGTTCAGCTTAATACATAGATTTGCAAACTGTACCTTAATTATTTGTATTGGTTTGGTGCTGTATGAGACATTTTACTGCACAAGAAAATGATTTCACGTTGGGCTTAGATGGCAAACGGTACGATTTTATTTGATGTGTGACCTGGCTGGTGGGGCACGGGAGAAGAAGTCTATCTGTGACTGTGTGTGCTGTGCTGAAGACGCTTCCTTCACCTCGCTGAACTGAACTGCTGCTGCAGCACATCTGGTGTTAAAGGAAGAGAGAGGTCGGGTGTGTGCGAGGTGGTGGCGCATTTCAGGGCATTGTTTTTAATCGCTCGGGTTTTCAAAAGATCATTTCAAACCGACCTCAGTAAAATAATAATAATAATAATAATAATAATAATAATAATAATAATAATAATTACAAAACGAAGTTTCAAAAGGGCAATTTCGTTGATAAAAGGCAGAGTTGCCACTGCTCACATCTAACCACAATAGCGAAGGCAGCCATCGAA
This sequence comes from Brachyhypopomus gauderio, assembly GCF_052324685.1. NCBI lineage: Eukaryota > Metazoa > Chordata > Actinopteri > Gymnotiformes > Hypopomidae > Brachyhypopomus > Brachyhypopomus gauderio. Next base: position 2,567,775 of record NC_135213.1, read on the forward strand.
GCATCATTTCGGCTGAGTCACCTAAGCACAAGTCCTTCCAAGACGGAGAGATGATAAAAGAGGCATTTGTTGAAGCCACTAATTCCTTGTTCCGAAACTTTAAAAACAAATCGGAAATATTATCTTCAATCAAAGCTGTCCAGCTATCGAGGAATACAGTTACACGGCGCTCTGAAGCCATGACCGGGGATTTGACCCACTTTGGAAGGATATTGAGGCCTGCGAGTGTTTCTCGCTACAATCAGCGATACTTTAAAATACTTTAGAAATATAAATAAATAAAATACTTTATATATCCTAAAAGGAAAAAGAAAGAAAGAATACATAATATTAAATAGTAGCCTAATAATAATAATAACTTAAATAATGATAATGGCCTATAGAAGAAATACATTTGTTTGCATTTTTATAGTAGGTAGATCATTTTGACTTGGTCATCTTATAAGTAGCTTGCAAGCTGAAAAGGTGTGGGCACGCCTGGTATAGAGTCTAGTGTGTATTATGCTGTGTATCTAGTGTGTATTATGCCGTGAATGTATGTGGTGTGTATGAAGGTGCTCAGGGTGTCCGCGGGGTTGTAAAAAGTATTAAAAGGTAGTAAATTCAGTTGGCCAAAATTAAGACCATTAAAAAGTATTAAAAAGTAATAAGCTTCATCTGACGAGGTATTACATTTTCGAACGCTCATCCAACTGCCTAGACGTTTTTGAACTTGTATTAAGCCAAACCTGTTAGCGAAACACTATGGGAAAGTGCAAGTTTTCCGATGTCTGGCTTGACGAACAAATATTTAAACAGGCATGAAAATCTGTCGAAATTCGCCGTTTTGAATTTGAAAATGGTGACCTACGCGAATTTTTTTTTTGCGGGG